>NW_003852416.1:11193191-11205774 GCF_000181295.1 Otolemur garnettii
GGTCCGGGCTGGGGATTCGAACCCGCCACCTTAGGTGTACGTGGCTGGCGCCTTAGCCGGTTGAGCTGTAGGCGCCGAGCCCTTTTTAAGTCTTAACAGCCAACATTTAGCTCTGTTTTTTTCCATGCAGAAAAGAAATGATTGCCCAGCAGCGTGAATATAAAAAGAAGAAAGCTTTGAAAAAAGCACAGAGAATAAAAGAACTTGAGCAGGAAAGAGAAGATCAGAAGGTGAAATGGCAACAGTTTAACAACAGAGCCTATTCTAAAAACAAAAAAGGCCAGGTTGGTAAACCTTTTAGTCACATTTTGTGAATTTGAAAAGTATAACTGTCAATTAAAATGACTCTAAAATGCAAAGAGAGGTACATTAAATTTTTAGAAGTACATGATTAACCAGATCTTGATTCGGAATCCTTGTCAGTCTTCAGTTTGGCTTATTGAAAAGTAATCTCTATTCCACTATCTCTGCAATAAGGACTGATATGAATGACTTTATATCAGGAATTACAGAAAGTTTATGCTGGTTCCTTCTACAAACTAAAGTTTGAGGAGTTATTTGCTAACTTACATACCTCTTACAGGCAGTCTGCTGACCTGCTTTAATATGCTTTTATGCTGGGTATCACTGCATAAAATGATATGCTTTTATGCATAAAATATGCTTTTATGCTGAGTATCACTGGGGGATGTTATTTTAAAAAACATTCAGGTTCTCTTGATACACACTTTGCTTTCTTGAATGAGGTAGAAAATAACCATAGCATTCATATGGGAGGTTGAGAATAAGGATAATGTGGCTGTCATCCATACCTTAGCTTTCGCTGCTGTCCAGATAGCTCCTCCTCTGGTGGACATGACTTCTGGAAAGTAGCACTTCCTTTTCATAATGAAGTTTATTTTGTGACTCACAAGGGGCCAATGGATTTCATAATTAATAGTCTCCACAGTAAAGTTCAATACAGCCAGAGTTTTAGTCTTGCTAAAATGGATAGTCTCATAGCTAAAATTAGGATTGGAATCTGCAAAAATAAAATTTTTTGAGACAGAGGTATGCTGTTTCCCTAGATAGAGTTCTGTGGCATCATAGCTCACAGCAACCTCAAACTCTTGGGCTTAATTCTCTTGCCTCAGCCTCCTAAGTAGCTGAGACGACAGGTGCCTGTCACAATGCCTGGCTATTTTTTGTTGGCAGTAGTCATTGTTTAGCTGACCCAGGCGAGTTTTGAACCCACCAGCCTCTTGGTGCGTGGCCCGGTGCCTTAACCACTGTGCTATGGGCGCCAAACCCAAAACTAAAATAAGACACCTGAAGGCAAATATTATGAATGTTAATAGTGTGTAGTAGTATTTTTCACAACTTACAAGTTAAGAGTAAGTGGTTTCCAGCATGAGACCATTTTAGGACCCAGTATGTCTTTGTGTTGCCATAAAGAAAGGCAACACACTTCCCTTTGTAAAATTTGCAACAAGGGTATGTTTTAACATGACTTAAAATTTGAAACTTTGACTTACTTGAAAACTAATCAGGAATGGTTTCTATTTTCTTTCTCCAGGTAAAGAGGAGTATTTTTGCTTCACCTGAGAGTGTAACAGGCAAAGTTGGAGTAGGAACTTGTGGAATTGCTGATAAACCTATGACACAATATCAAGATACTTCTAAATACAATGTTAGGCATTTGATGCCTCAATAATCGGAAAAACTGTTGGATTTCATCTCTGCAGGGCTTTACATTTACCTTTTTATCCTTATATTTTTCTAAAGGTAAATTATTTGTTAGATGAGTAAGGAAGATACCATTGTCTTCATTGTTTTGACTTCAGTAGAATGAAACTTGAAGAAATTGAATTTGATAATTGCTATTCATTTAACTTTTTCATTACTATTACCACAATTCCCTCAAAGTTTGTTGAATAAAGCAACTTTTCTAGATGCTGCTTAATACAGCACTTAGATGAATTATTGATCTTCCTATTATCAGGCCCCACTTAATCTATGGCATATGCTTTTTGTAAGTCATAACTTAGAATTTTCAGATGCTTTCACCTTGATACATAACTCTAGTAATTCATTGGAACATCAAGGCAAAATACCAGCCTGTAAAGAGATCTTTTAATTTTCAACTTTTAAAACCTAGCTTTTGTCCAGTTAAAGCCTAAATATAGGTTAATTTGTAAATGGCAGAGTTTGAAGTTTTTCCTTCAATACTTTGTTTCTTAGGCCTATTATGCCATTTCTGAAGTTGATCCAGCTCTTTTACTTTCATTGGAATTTTAGTTTTATGTAAGAAACCATGTTTAGGATGAGCTACTTTTTCTAAGGAGTTTTTGTTTTCTGTACGTTTGCTTTTTTCCAGTGTTGATTTTTTTCACTTAGTTGTGGTACCATGTTTGGGATATGTGATGTTTATATGGGAAAACAAAAAGCTGATGTATAGCCCTGTATACAGTGTAGATACTATTTTTGTAAAAAAAAAAAAAAAAAAAAGGCTAAATTAATGAACAAGAGTACTGAATGTTTCATTAAAATTTCCTGTATTTCTTGTGCATTAATCTGACCATAGTTTCCCTGTATATTATGTTCATGTAGCTGAGTTTATAATTTTCATTAACTAGATCAAGTCAGCATTTGTTGATGTAAGTGACCATCACAGTTACTGTCAGTTGAGTTTAAGCCAAATACATGCATAGAAAAGGGTCTTCCTATTAATGGAAGATGATAATTTTAGGATGTATGTTAATTTCAGTTTTGTATGTTTAACTTTTATTAAATAAAGTGTTTTTAAAATCTCCAGGGTGTGTTGACAAAAGGGTATGTTTAGCTATTAGCATTGGTATAGTGATAAGCTTTGAAGTACTCCCACACAGCATTGCTATGGAACAGAATATTTGGTATAAGGTAAAGATTTCAATAAATTCTTAAGTATTCCTTCCATTAGATAAAAAATTTGGACCTAAGGTATAAGCCAATCTTATTTTAAGGACTTGTGCTATGTTTGTAAATTTTTTGGCAAAAGGGGACAAGTAGTGTTATTTCATGAATTTTTTTTGATGAATTGGAACTTAGGAGGATAGTGATGGAGAGGTAGAGGCAGAAATCATCACCTCTCCCTTCTACCTTCACCACCCTTTCAACCCAGAAAGTCACTGTTTTTCTATTACCAATGGCTACAAGATAGAACAGAAAGGCAGTGAAAAAGGGACTAATAAAAACCTGAAAACGTCTAAATAAAATGTATTAATGTTTGTTTTAGTCCCATTGTTAACAAGTATCTTAAGAGCATACTAGTAACCAAGAGTAGCCACAAACGATTGCAAGAGAATCCTTTGAATCAAAAAAGCACTGGAAAGAAATTTGGTGTAATTGTGTGACATCAGAAAATGTTTTTGTTCAGATTACCTTGGTCTGTTTTGGGGGGTTCACCTGGTATTGTGTAGGCAGGACTGTTGCTAACAGACTTGTCCCTATGATCTGCCTTTCTTACATGTTTTCTCAGAGGGCTTTGCTGTAGGGAGATAAAAGGTGTAGAAGTGATCCTGTCATTTAAAAAAAAACAACTTGTTTTGAAAGTATGTGTGTAGATAGGGAAATCAGAAAGAAACCTTGGGCCCTTTGGAGATCCTGGTGTCAGGATAATGTCTCTGAACTAAACTAAGTTAGGACACCTGGGGAGATAAGGGGACCTGTCCCACAAATGTTATACTGATTTGGGAAGATGGCTTAATGAGAAGCATACCACCAGCAGTGTTTTACAAATGAAGATAGTTAAGCTATTTTCTTAAACCAAAGCTTGGTTTCATGAAGCTTTGTTATAAAATTTAGGGCCAAGCTGGGTGGCTTTCACATGTAATCCAAGCACTCTGGGAGGCGGAGGCAGGTGGATTGCCTGAGCCAGAGCTAGACTTCCTCTCTAAAAATAGCGGGGTGTTGTGACAGGCACCTATAGTCCCAGCTACGTGGGAGGCTGAGGGAAGAGAATCACTTGAGCCCAGTAGTTTGAGGTTGCTGTAAAAGCTATGACACTGCGGCATTCTACCAAGGGTGACAAAGTGAGACTCTTGTCCCCCCCCAAAAAAAAAAATTAGAATTTTTCTCTTTTAAGAAAAGACTTGAAGCCCTAAAACTGACAGACTGAAATGTTAAATATTAATTTATGGTACCTAACTGGGAATAATTGGATATAACTTCTCAAAGCTTAACATATGACTTTGTTATTGACCATTGGAAGGAAAGAATAGTCCTAATGCCTCAAAAACTAACCAAAATTTAATAGTAATCCCAGGTAATAAATACTGGTTGACTTAACATGTAGACAGGCTATAGAACATACTGGAAGAGCAAGGACTTTAGGACCACAGTGCTATTGGAATCCTGGCTCCCCATTTATTGCCTGTGTCACTACTGTATTTTTGTCAGCTGTAGAATGAAAATACCTGTTTTATCTGGTTTTAAAGATTGAGTTAGTATGTGTAAAGAGCTTAATAGAGCATCTAGCATTTGGTAAGCATTAGAGAAGTGTCTGCAATTACTGTGCAGAGTGGTAGTAGTGATTATTTGATGTGTTTTCCTAACTTGAAAAGCAATTCACCTTACAATGGATAGTAATAACACCCACTACTTATGATTTGAGGCCCCAAATTATAACTATTGATGAAAGGTTATCAAGTTACCAAAGTTATAAAATACACATTAAGTAAATCCTACTAAAGGTTTAAATTAATTTTTACACCACAGCATGTTTCTTAATGTGAAGGGGGTAAAGGTTCTAATAAAAATCACCCCAAATGTTTGTTTAAAGAGGTATTCTTGGGTCTGACTCTTACCCTAGGGTTAATCCAGGCTAAGGTATGTGTGTCTTAACAACCGTCACAGATGATGTGCATTCCTGGCTGAGAACCATGTTTGGAGTTAAATGTAAAGGCAATTTTACAAGTTTACTTTTGAAAAAGAAAAATTACCTTTAGTGGCAGTTTTATTAGCCTAATTATGAAGACTAGGCATCAAACCAAAATGAAATGCATCAGTTTATTATAGCAACACATTTTTTAAAATGTTCGTCCCAGTGGAAGGTATGCGTGTATTCCTCTTTCCGGTTTGATGTGTTTTTAATGTTGAGAGTGTCTGCCTTGAAAATAGCAAGGGAAACCATCAGTTCACATAAAGGAAAATTGTACTTTTATGACTTAAGTGTGTCTGTAATTTTTTAATTACACCTTTTATAAGGTAAAAAATACCAGTTGTAAATTCAGCCAAAAAATATACTTAAAGCTTTGATTTGGCTTTTTGCCTTAACTTGGATATTGAGTGAAATATAATAGGAAGAAAGCGTATTAAAAGCAACAAAATTTCGTATTTGTTGAAATTTGACAGGATTCAATAAATCTTCTGAATTAAGTATTTGTATTGTACTATGAAGCAATCAATTAGTTTCAATGGTAATTTACAAGTTCAACAGTAAATGTAAACATTCTTTATATCTAGGATTTTTGAGTTGCAAGTTAAACTGAATTTTTACTGCAGTGGAGAGGAAGAGCATAGCAGGCAAAATAGCAGGTAATAATGTAGTTTAAACAAACAGAAAACCCAAATAATTGAATCCCTTTATTCTATCAACTTTTAAAAGGCATATATATGCATAGTTATGTTCTTAAGTATCTTCAGAGGTTCACAAACCAATATTATAGATGGGCCATTCTAAGATTTTGTTTGGTCTAGCCCAAAAAGTAAGTAAAAGAAAACATAAGATGTTAGATTTCTGTGAGGTTTTTCAAATGTCTTTCTTGCCTACATTTTGTGTATGTAAAGGTGGTTCTTGTGTGGCCTTGAGTGGGGGAAAGCAGATCTGAGAATAACACTGGGTTCATGGTAGTTGACAGCTATACTTCCCCAAAATACCAAATTTTGGAAATTTCTTTTCAGAAAGTTTCCAGGCAATAAAAACTGGCAATTTACTTGGAACATATAAACCAGTTCATTTATACAAAACCAGTGCAGACTAAAGGTACTGGAATTTAAGTTATAATTTGTTTCCCCAGTTAGTGTCTTGTAAGAGCACAGCAGAAGGAGCCGTGATGGCTATGCTCATTAGGAGAAGGGGTTGGCTTTTAGTTTAAAGAGCTAACTTTCTCAATTTGGGGCCCAAACTCATGGTAATTATTTTGCTGGTTCAGGATTTCCTTTTCTTGGTAAAACTGATGTGCTTTTGTTTTTTCCCCCTTTCAAGCCCTGTACTAATTTAGCAAGATGCAATGAATTTCTGACCAGAGAACAGAGAATTCAGGCTTGGAGGAAACCCTTGACTCCATATCCTGGGAAAACTAGAATTGAAGCCTGAGATCTGCAGCTAGGCTAGTCTTTAATAGATGGTAATTGTCCAAGTGTTCATTGCTCAGAAGTAGCAGGAAGGAGTAAGTATCCCTTTGGTTCTTTTGCATGGAGTTTTTCCCTCCAAAAACTCTGTTAGGTTTAGTTGACCTAGCTTTCAGAGTAAGTGTGATGAAGCTATGTAATTTAGAAACAACTGATGTCTTAAATTTATATTTTTTATAATATTAGAGATAATTTATGGATTTGGTTATTTTTTACAATGCTATTTTGTGATCTAGTATGAACATCTAAAATATCCCAATTGTTGGCCTACTAATGGAAGACTTTATGCATTCCCCCATGGCAAAGCACTAAGAGCTTAAGGATATGGGAACAATTCCAAAATTATAACAAGTTAGTTGGCAGTATTTCCCTGAATAATTTATGACTCCATAGAATGGTAAAACAGAATCAGGAAGTGAAGTTGTCTGACAGTACGTGTATCAATATTTTGAACTACACTGCCTACTCTACAAGAAAACAAGTTTCATTTTAGATCTGGTACATGGGCCAAGAAGATAGCTGATTCTCTTTTTCCTGGCAAGGTTAGCACTAAATACTAACTAGGGCACTCAATTTTTATCAGTATGTAACATGCTTACCTTCAGGTGGTACCCCTTATTTTAGGAAGACCAGATATGACTGAAAGTGTTGCCATATTAATTTTCTAAAGCCTTTGTTTTAAATAGTCTCTAGGACATGAAAATTGTATTTTTATTTATTTATTTTTTTTTGAGACAGGGTCTTGCTGTCACCCAGACTGGAGTGCATCATAGCTTACTGCAGCCTGTAACTTCTGGGCTCAAGTGATTCTCCCATCTTAGCCTCTTGAGTAGCTGGGACTATAGATGTGTGTCATCATGCCTGAATAGATTTTGGTAGAGTCAGGGTCCTGCCATGTTGCCTTCCAGCCTCAAGCAATCCTGCCTCAGCCTCCCAAAGTTCTGGGATTACAGGTTTCAGCCAAGACACTCAGCCAAAATTGACTTCTTACAAGTATTGCTTGCCATTGAATTTTGTAAAAATGAACCAATATTTAGAAATAGTCTTCTTCTGTAAGATCTAGAGTCAAAATTAACTAAAATTCAAGATGAAGAATAAAGACACTAGAAGATCATATTCATTAGAGAAGTACATACCTCTTTCCTATTGGCGCTACATCTTCCTAGATTTGGGGATTTGAGGTGGATAATTTAAATATATCAGCTTAAATCCTTAGAATCCCTCAAGATACAGGTAGTGTTTATAACAACTCTGAAGAGTGAACAAGTTTCACATGAAGAAATTAACTTGCCCAGGATCTAGCAAATGCTTAGAACTGGGATTAAAATGTAATTAAAACCCTTGCTTTTCCCACAATATGCTGTTTTTGGTAGGTTGGGAATCTCTGACTTTGGTTAGGAGTATTGCCTCAACAATCTTTGAGGCCTTTTAAAATCTCTTCATAATGCTAAAAACAGTCATTGTCTTGGGGACTAGAAAAGTTGTTTTAGTTTTTGTGCCTGTTTCAACCAGAAATTAGTGCCACAATGACCATCCTTTGGTGATATACATTGGAATAGGTTCTTAATATAAATATTAGTCACAAGTATTTTACAAACAAGTTATTCTAAAGAAATGTTAGTGGGGACAAAATGGGAACTTCCAAACGTTTTTCGATTTGAGGAATAGTGTAGCCAAAGGAATTCCCTAACAAAAATTGAGAGCAGGTAATGACAAATGACTTTATGTCCTACCTGACACAGTTAAGATTATCAGGTACATTAACCATGTGTAGTTAGGTTATTTGGAGTTATCAGATAAGCACCTGTTTAAGTTGTGTAACAGGAATAGCAATTATAATTCAAACTCCATTAATACAAATCCTTATTTTTTGCCTTCATGGAGAAGGGTGGTACAAAAATAACTCCGGTGATTCTTTGTTCACAGTTTTTATTTCTTGCAATTAACTTGTGTGTCTTCAAAGTCGATTTGTCTTTTAAAAAAAAAATTAATACTTCTTATTCATTGTACAGTCTACCCACCCCAAGGAAAAGAAACCCAGGGAAACTAATTTAGAGGGCAGTTGAAATATGTATTACAGGTTTGTAACAATGTTCCCAGCCCAGCATCCTGTACATATACAGTAAGATGACAGCACCTCAAATTCACATGAATGAGTCCCCAACTCCAGCCCTAGGCCAAAGAATGCAAGTGAATGCCATGGGAATAACAAAGAAGTTTAGTTATTGGTTTCCATTTACTTTCCATTGTAGTTATCACAGTTTTTAAACTGTCTCACTTGGGAAAGTCAAAAATAAGTATAGAGAAAAACATCTTGACCCAGCCAGGAGTAATTATAAATGAAATCAGAAATAATTTACCTGGGCCATAAAACTGAATTTGTTTTGTCATGTTTTTCATCAAGTCCCCAGCACCTGAAATGTAGCAAGTTCTAATACTGGGCTTCTAAAGGCATGCAGTTTTTCACACATATCTACTTCAAAGAATTTCTTTCACTCAAACATAACACAATCAAGGAAAAATTTTTTGAGGCACAGGAAGAGCACAAGAACAATATATGCTGAGGCCTAACATGACCAAGATGGTACACTTCACATAGAGAAGCAGGGAATGCTGTTAAAGTGCTACTCACAAAAGGACAGTCTAACATAACACACAACTCAACTGCACTGCTAAATATGGTTGTCTTTATTTTCTTTTTCCTTGCCCAGCCCTATCTAAACATAAAATAAAACTACAGGACTGAAATTAACAACCCATTAAAATCAGCAATAAGTTATGAAAATCATAAAGCTTTTTTCTTTTAAGTAATTAAGGGTAGTTAAATTATTCAAAGTATACAAAGTCCAAACAGCCAGGGGTAAGGTCTCCAAGAAGGCTTCTTAGGGTAAAGGAAAGGGCCAGAAGGGAACCTCGGAGTTTGAAAAACAAAGGGAACACATGACATCAAAGTGCAGGCTAGAAATTTCACTTAGAAGAAAATAACATTTCTGAAAATATTTGTAAGAGCAACAGTAGCACCTGCACAGTAGGACTGTGAGGAAGGAGAGAGACTGCCTGTAGGAAAATGGAAGCAAATCTTTACGTTAAAATGAGACAAGTGCTGAACTTAACTATGTTAACTATGATAATGTCTACTATAGATACCAGATGGTTAAAGCTGGTAAAAGGTAATGATTCTAAAAGAAAACAAAAACAGCATTGACCTTTTTTCTACCTAGCCCAGACCTCATTCATTTTGTGCACTATAAAGAGTGAGGTGTGAGGTGTTTTATCATTATCAAATGCTGCATCAAAATAGATGATTTTTTTTCCCATGTGTTTTTCCACTATAAAAGACATCTATTTTTATTTATGGACAAGCTTTAAAAAGATGTCATTTTGGTTTTTAACACATATAAACAGTTATCAAAATCTGAAATAAAAATGCTGCCGTGGCTCAGACCGTGGCCTACTAATCTGCATGCACAACTCTTCTGACCCACGCAGACACAGAGGCACGTGGAGCTTTTTCCTTCTGGCCCCCCAGTCCATACTTACAGGCCTTGTGTGATAGAGGCTGTCATGCATAGACTGCCCCCACGCGGCCTGGGGTGGCGGGATGGAGAGCTGAGCTGGCGTTTGGGTGCCCTAGTACTAACAATGCAGGATAAGGTTAGCTTACTTAGCATGGAATCCAACAGAAAGCTGAGCTGCATGATGATCCCTTTCAAAAGGCTTCATGGGAGTCTCTCCTTTTGCAGAGCATGAAATGAGCTTTTTTATATTTTAATACAGAATTGATCATCCACAGGCTTCATGATAGGCTGTCCTAGGCTGAGTTTTAATAGCTCTTTAGCTATTCAAGATTAATGCCTGATTATCGTGTCTTTTCATTAGTATAGATTTGATTTTGTTTTTAGGACCATAAAGTTCAGGAAGGGTTCATAACCCCCATCCTTAAATGTGTCTACTCAGTGTGGTATGAGCAAACTAGAAAAGAAAAGAGAATGCAATCTTCAGTGTCCTCTTTTAAATCAATAAAATCAAGAAAATTTCACACAAGTTTTCTGTTGCCACTAGAAATTGTTGATTTTTCCAAAATGAATATTTGTTCTGGTGGGGAGGCTCTGCTCCACTTTTGCTAAAATATTTGCCTAAGTACAGGTCTTTTGTCTTTTGACCCTTTTGTTCAAGTATAGTTGTGTTTTTAGTTTTAAAGAGGAGACTGCATCATGAACCCAATTTAAGAGATTGTATTGAATTGGCCCAGTGAATATTTTGCCCTGCACTGTTATGTCATGCTGGGTTCTAGGAAGTGAACGAAAGTTTGACACTGGCACTGGAGTAACCCTCGTCACTCCCAATACTCTGTAGGCTGCTGTGGTCATCAATGTCACTGATGCTGGTGGTGCTTATATTGTCCACTTCTCCATGGGAGAACTCTGTGCTTTCAACGTCCACTTCAATCTCCTCTGCCAAAGGGAAAAAAAGAACAAAAAAATCAATAAGCTAGTATACATGTGTACCTTCAAAAATTAACAGGGCCTGAGAAAAGGTGGCATAAAAGAAATTATATACAAACAGCTTATTACTAGTGATCTCTGGAGAACAGAGGTACTAAAGGTGAAGAGACAGGAATATTTTTTGCCAAGGGGAATGTCTGGTATACAGTGGTGGTCTTAATTTAGGCAGCAAGTTTACTAAACCCTTTGACGCCAGTCTGTCTGGACCTCCCACTAAAAGCATTTGGCCTATTTAGGAATTAGTGCTTAATATTAAAAGATCTCAACCCCAAGTGGTTTAACAACATCTGTTTTGCATTAAACAATTCTCAGTGTTGTTTATTAATCAGGGTTGCCTTAAAGGGGTGGGGGGACCAAATAAACAGAATATAGTCAAACTAAAAAATTTATCCATCCAGGCCTTTGGTGGTACCATTCTACAGATAGTTCAACAGGTTTCTAGTATTCATCATAAAGATCTCTGACTATTCAGTAACTAAAATAAGCAAGTCATAAAGTTGACTTTAAGGGATTTATCTTCATTTTAATTTTCTTCCTCAAATATTGTGTGAAAGAAGAGGCTGAGGCATAACAGTCTCTGGATTATGGTGATATCTATAGTAAAGATTATAGTAAAGGCATTCTGGTCGTGATTTATAGCTACAAAAATCAAATATTTAAAAAACCCCTAAAAACATATGTGATCTAGCTATCATTAATACACAAATTGTTAAATACTATATATACAATCACCAGTAATACATAGAAAGCAATACAAACTTCAAAAACAAAAGGATTTAAAAATTGTTTTCTCCCAGAAAAACTACACTTCAATAGGTCAAAGCCTAATGTTTCACATTTGGCACTGATTGTAAGAGTTTACACTGATAATAATTGCTTTAGGAAAAGTGAGTTATTGCTGAGGCCAAAAAGACAGGGTGAAGTTATTTCAAAGTATATACTTTTCAAAAGGGCTTGCTGCTTCAAAAGTTTTAAAGAATTGTTTTTAAAAATGCAGGCAGCTGTCCAAACAAGCTGTTCAAATAATCTGTGAATTCATAACTATTTGCTTCGTATCCACATTCAGAAGCCATTCAGTGTTTCTCTGCATCACAGAACACTTATCCAGCCTACAACTGGGAAACAATATCAAAGCATCCTATATCAAACATACCAGGCTGACTCAACCCAAGTAAAATGAGAACTTTTCTAGCCAAATGGACCAGAAATTAAAGGCCCCTGTAACACTGGGAATAAGCAGATGCCAGCTCAGGATAAGAGTATTTGGTAAAGTATACTGAGTACAAAAAATAAATAAATAAAATAACTATCCTATAATGATGAAGATATACCTTCTGTGAAATTTAGAGGGTGGTGGGGTTGTGTTCAAGGAGGAGGTAACAGGAAAGCAGCTAAAGCCTACAGAGCTGACAAAGTCACACGAGACAGAGTAAAGACTAGGACAGAAGTCATCCTAATTCAGGGTTATTTCTGCTATACTTCACTGTCACAAGTGAAGCATGTCCTTGAGGGTCTTGCCACTACCTTTAGTATACTGTTCTTCAAAACTGACTGCCACATTAAAAAATAACCATTTACAGGCTCGGCGCCTGTGGCTCAAGTAGCTAAGGTGCCAGCCACATATACCTAAGGTGGCAGGTTCGAATTCCCAGCCCGGGCCCGCCAAACAACAATAATGGCTGCAACCAAAAAATAGCCTGGCGTTGTGG
>NW_003852416.1:11205794-11211609 GCF_000181295.1 Otolemur garnettii
GACTCACTTGAGCCCAGGAGTTGGAGATTGCTGTGAGCAGTGAAGCCATGGCACTCTACCCAGGGGGACAGCTTGAGGCTCTGTCTCAAAAAAAATAAATAAAATAAAAATAACCATTTACATAGAAAAATAGAACAAAACAATAGCTAGGGTTGTATTAAAAAAGATAAAAACCAGTTTGAAAGGCTCCTCCTAACCAAATGTGGGACAATTTGAGTATTGAAAAGAATTAAAAAGAATGACTGCAATGGATCAAAACACATTTAATACATAAACACATATGAGTTTAGACATAAAATGAAAAAAACAAAACTTGTCACCTCTGAAATCACTATGGCACCAAGTCTCTTTGCAAAATTGATAAAGCAAGAAAACCAAGCATTTATCCCACCTTCCCCGTTGAACTTTATTTCAAGGTAACCAAAAGGTGATGAGGAAATGTTCTTTATAGAAGAAAAACAAACACAAGGGAAATGACAGAATTAGAAAATCAGTCTTATAACACCTAAAGAAATAATCAGGGCAAAAATTATCGATGATTGCTAAACTATTAAGTGAAAGGTTGATACATTTATATGAAGGTATCAAGATGATGACAATGCTTGAACCTACTGATTAATCAAACATCACTAAAAGTGAGACAACTAGACACAATACTCATGCAACAGGAAGTACAAAGCACCATCTACAAAGTAATCTCACATCTGTCACCCAGTTTACAGGAAATATGAGGAAAAGAACATGTTAAAAGGACACCATAATCAAACAAATTATGTGGGAAGCTGTAAGAAAAATGTCCCAGTTTCTTGATGTTTAAAAAATATTTGTTTTACAGACACACACTCACATATTCATTCATGTTATCTCTCCTGAAGAAGTCTTTATGAGATGTTAGGTGTAAGTCAGTTTTCTGTTTCTATCAAAATGGTATGAAAAAACAAGTGCAGGAGGAAAAATTCTGATAGATTAAGGCACACACCAAAATGCAATGTGGACTTTGGATCCTGATTCAAAAATGCTAAATACCATTTAACTTATTAAATACCATTTAACCAAGAAGTTAAATACCATTTTTGAGAGAACTGGAGAAAATTTATCAGACTGGACATTAGATGACATAAATAAGATTATCTGACTTTATAACTACATTTTTTAAGCCCTATGTATTCAAGATACATATTAAAATTTAGAGACAAAATGATGTTACCTGGGTGGTGATTTAAAATATTCCAATAAAAAATATTGAGGATGAGGGTGGTATGGAACAGATGAAACAGGAATGACAGAATGCTGACAGCTGTTCAAAGTGGCTGGTGACTATATATTGACACGTTTTATTACTGGTGGTGAGTGGGAGTTCATTATTCTATACTCTCTACTTTTGAATATGTTTGAAAATTTCCACTATAGGAAGTCAAAACAAAAATAATAAAAATCAAAGTCCTTAAAAACAAAAGAAAGCTGTCACTGGCTTAATGTTTTAGAATCCTCAAGGTCTCATAAGCTCTATTTTCCCAAATGTAAGATGTAAAATTACCAGTTCACCTCTGAACTTTTTTATTGAGGTATAAGGCCTGACATGGTGGGCATTATAGATAAACAAATCAATATAATTCAAACCATTTCTTTTTGGTTGATTTCTGTTCTTTAATTCTGCCAAAGATAAAAATTGTAGGAAAAAATGGAAAGAGAATTGAAGGGTGTGGTACTTTAAAATATACCTATAAAACTTATCACCACCAGTAATAAAACATATCAACATCATCTATCACAATTAATTGAAAGCACAGTAAGAACTTCTGTCATATTCCTTGCCCTAAACATACAGCTTTGACCTAACCATTTGAAAAGATCACACAAACCCAAATTGAGAGACACTATAATTGGCCATTATTCTTCAAAAGTGTTATTGTCATGAAAGAAAGGCCAGCAACTATCTAATGAACGTAGGATCCTGCCAAAGATCCTGCAAGAAAAAGGACATCAATGGAGAAACTGGTAGAATTTGAATGAACTCTACAGATTACTTAATAGTATTATATCAATGTTAATTTCCTCCTTTTAATAATGTGTTATGGAATAAAATCATGTAAGATGTTAACATTAGGGGAAGCTGGGTGAAGGGTATATGAAAACTATCATTTTCTACTGAAATCTTAAAATTTTTCATAAGTCTAAAATTATTTCAAAATAGAAAGTTAAAGATATATACATATATTTTCAAGAAAAAAATAGTTCTGTACTTCATACAGGCATTGCTAGACAAAATATAATGGATAATAATATAATTATTGGCTAAAAAGAAGACAAATACAGTGCTTCCCAACATACCCTCCCCTATTTCCAGATACAGAAATGCTTAGTATTTCATTAGAGAAGAGGCATACTGCCTACCTCGCTCTGAATCAGAACGATCTGAAGAAATAGTTGATCCAATGCTGTCCATTCGTATTCGTTCCATCTCCTGAGGACCCTGCAGCTGTTCTAATCGCCGCTTTAAAAATCTCTGTTCTCGTTCCAAATTCTCAAGCTGGTGCTGGCTCTTCCTTTCAGCTTCTTCAAGTTTCTATAATGATGAAATTATACTTATGCTTGTGTATAGTCCAGTACAAACAATAAAACCAATTTCTACCTAACATTTTAAAAGATTTTTTCTTTGACATAGAAATGAATATACAAGTAGATGTATATGCATATATAAAATAAATACGTATTTTTTAAGTATCCAAAATAGTTCAGTCTTTACGTGTGTGAAATGAATGCCATGTTACTTGAACAAGATGGAATTCTAAAAGTCAGTGACGTATTCTACAGAGAAACTTCCTCTGTAGTGTGGTGTTTGATGGAAAAATACTGAGGAACACAGCTAAATGAAGTCATCTCCACCAGAGGGCACAACTGCCTTCTTTCTGAGTATAAGGACGGTAATTGTTACTTCCTAGTGTTCCTAGTTCTTCAAATGGCCACACCGTCAAAAGGATTTACTTTAATCAGGTTATGTTGCTCCCATCAGATTAGCTGTTAAGTTTTTAAAAGATTTCTCTTGAGGTCAGTTATTAAAGAGAGCACAGTAAGCTAGCTGATGTATATCACTGCCAACTTAAAACAAAACCAAAAGAATTGTGCAAATCTGAAAGTAAAAGTTCTCACCTTGATGTGTGCTTTGGCTTTGTTGAGCAAACCAAGTGTTGTATGCCTGGTACAGTCTGGTCCTAGTGGAATCAGAACTTTTAAGCGTTCTAAACACAGGCGCAGATGAGCTCGTCTAACAAAGACAAAAAGTCAAATCAGCACAACTTGTATATTCCACTAGAAACATCATAAAACCTATTTAAGATAAATAATTTGCAATTATTTGGCCTATAGGATGGATGTTATACTGCTAATTCTTTTTGGGGGGGAGGGGGAGGATATATTCCAACTTAAAAATATGGAACGCTTCATGAATTTGCCTGTCATCCTTGTGCAGGGGCCATGCTATACTGCTAATTCTTCAGTTTCAAAGTACTGTATCTCCAAGTGTAGGGATCCTGCATTTCAGTGTCTGCCACTTCTGTTGTTCTTTGTGGACACCAGTCACTCCAGATTTTTATCCCAAATGTTAATCTCTGTCAGAGATGGTTTATTTTTTAACCCATCCCATGAACTGTCTCAAGTGTATTAATATGGAAATATGAAAACATACTAGGGCAATTTTATTTGTTCTTGAATGCCTAAAACCACAGGTTAGATAGTTTTCAGCTGTGGTACTCCAAAGGGATAGACAATGGAAATGCAAGTTTCTGTTTCCTCGTCCTTCTCAGACAGACAGACACACACACACACACAAAATCTCCACCTCTCTGCAACTGCACCCATCCTATATTACATGTTGTGATGTATTAGGTCAAAATATTGGGAATTTTTTATATTCAACCATTTTTTACTTATGGAAATGGTATTTTCTTATGATCCACATAAATGGAACAGCAGAATTCTGTGACCAGCTATACGGTTAGACAAAACATATGCCCTGGAACCAATTTTAGCCACTGAAATAACCCATAAAATAGTTCTCTGCTTCCTAAGTGTACCAGCTCACTGGCTTAGTTATTTTTTTCTATTCCTTGCCCACCTTTTTCTTCTCTCACTGCCTTGCCTCCATTTTTCTACAAAGTTTTTACTTAGTCATTGCATTCTCTGATCCACGCATCCTATGGGAAAGTTAGGGGAAATTTCTTCTGAAAATGTTAGCAGAGAATCCCATAGATTTACCTTCTCTGGGTTCTAAAAGGAACTCTGATCAAAGTGATAAAAGTAAGTTCTGAGTAGTAATTTCATCCTAACACAATACTAGTCCACATCTTTGGTCCCATGCCTCATAAGACATAACAATTCAGCAGTTAACAGTATATCTAAAAAAAAATCTATAAACATTTACCCTCTCCTTAAGAAGCTAAAACTGAACTTTCAGCAATTGTCTCAGCCGCATCAGTAACAAAACACACTCCATTTTCTTTCCTAAAGGGACCCAAATGGCGTAACTAACCCACCAAACTATGCTTTCTGTCTTAATACACAAAAATGTCAAATGAAATTCTCAAATACTAGCAATCTGAAAGGAAAAGGCAGTAAGCAGCCAATTATGTCACTGACAAGCAAGGATGATTAAGGGTAGTGAGGTCAGAGGTTTGGCTGATGAATCCTCAAGATTCTTTTAGCACCTCCTAGCCTAGCTATGGTTAAAGGTCTGTTAGCATATCCCTTCCAAATCTCTTTATTGAGTTCAATACCTCAAGTCTAATAATTGGTTCCAGGCTGAAATCTGACATACCTGATGTGGATAAAGAAATGCTTTTATTTTCCCCAAACTAAAGGTATATTAATGGATTCCCCCTTAATAATATTTAACAATTTCAAAGTCATTCTCCTCGCTGTTCTACCCAAATTCATAGAACCTTTAGCAAAATTTTCATTTTTAACCGGAAAATCTCTTTGGTGAGGAATCTCACGTGATTAGAGTGCACTTGCTGAGCAGACTCAAAGAAAAGAAAATAGGGTAAAAGATGCCTTTAAACTGTCCATTAGGATTATTATGGCATATGACTAACAACCACTCACACGCTGTGACTGGGGATTGGAGAGAGACACCAGCAGTTCCTCTTACTAATAATTTAGAAGTTCTGGCTCGGAATTCAGCTTTCTAAAACAGGTTAAAGCAACTAGTAAAGTTAAGAAGTATATCACCTCAAGAACAGCTTGTCAATTTTGTTCAAATTACTTAACTCCACAAATTTAGCATATGTAGGAATTATCTTTTACTTTTCAGTTTAAGAAACTTCAAAATGATTCCTTACCATAGTTTCACAGCAAAGAAAAAAAGGGTGGGTTGAGTTTCCATTTTGTAAAACTTACTAAAACCTAGGCTGAAAATAACTAACAAAATATTAAAATGTCTGTTTTTTTCTATTTTATTCAATGTACTCAACACTGTTCCAGATACTTGCGGAAAAAGTAAAAAAAAAAAAAGTGAACTTTAAGAGTTTATAGACTACAGAATGAAACATACTGTTTTGTCGCACTTGGTTCATGCTGAATTGAGTCATATGGATATCAAGAGCAAGAGAATGTGAATAAATGGAGAGATTGTAATTAGAGGGGACAGACTTGTAAAAGAGGTTGAAACTTAACTTTGGATTTGAAAGACACTGAATCTGTCTATGAAAAAGCAAGGTTTGGCTCGGTGCCTGTGGCTCAAGTGGCTAAGGCGCCAGCCACATACACCTAAGGTGGCGGGTTCGAATCCCCAGCCCGGACCCGCCAAACAACAATGATG
>NW_003852416.1:11211777-11215972 GCF_000181295.1 Otolemur garnettii
AAAAGAAAAGAAAAAGCAAGGTTTACCCACATAATTAAAAGAGTACACAGATAGAAGTAAAACTCAAGAGAACTCAACAGAACTCTAGAAGATAGAAGGGGGGGAGAAGGGTGATATCACATCTCACAGGTATAGGCTACACTATCTGGATGATGGACACACTTATAACTTTGACTCAAGCAGTATTAAAGCAATTAGTATAATAAAAACATCTGCACCCCTATAATATTCAGAAATAATAAATAAATGACTTAATTTATAGGTTAGGACCAAATTTTAAACCTAAAATTTAAAATACCTTAGTTTCTTTCATTTAATGGAAAATGACTCGAGTTAGAATTCTGTAAGAGTATACCAGCTAAGTGTAGTAGTCTGGGGATCTGCAACAGCATTGTCAAACCAGCAGCTACCCAGAGCAAAGTGTGAACAGGAAAGGCAGAATGCCCTCTAAAGTATTCTATTAGCCACTACTGAACATTGCTTCTCTTCCAACACACAGCTTATACCAAGAAAACATACCCTAAGATATCACATCTCACAAAGGCCAGTGACATTGTTCTTCAAGCTTTGTGAATACAGTTCTCCAAACAGATGCGAGTATGAAGGACAAGCAGTGAACGATGTCCTCTGCTCTCCTGTGGGGAGAGGTGTATCTGTGGGAGCTGAATGTCATTTCCTCTAGTTTTATACTTGTAAATGAACAAGCATTTGGAAAGTAGAGGACAGTAGCTGACCAAGGGAGCCATACTTTTCAGAGTCCTATCCCATCCAAATAATGCACACAGTTAACCAGCTGTGCTTATATGCCACTCAGGTAAATGCATCCTTCCAAGAGCAATGAATAAATGGATACTCTATGGCTGAAAACAAGAATGGATTAAATCAGAAAACCTATTCTCTTCCATGTGTAAGTTTTTTCTCTCCAGCAAATTCTTGGAATAAGAATTGTATGGCAAAATTATTCTTTCCTTACAATGGTGCTGCTCTCCACCCTTTTCCTCTCAGTCTCCCTATTGGTACCGCAAGCTTAGCCACCAGTGACCTAGAAAGGCATATTTTCTGATGCTATCTGGTCCTTTCTTTTCTTGCCTTCACTGTCGTGTGACTGGTCAGGAGCCTCCTGCATGGGGCTTCCAAATCATGGGCACTATATAAGACTTTGAGGAAAGGTAAGAGGATGAGAGAAGAAAAAAGTTTGGTTTGATTTGAAAATCCATATGCACAGAGAAAAAAAGGAACTCTCATATGATGTTTTTCAAGTCTATAAGGAGTAGAAGAGCTGACAGAGAAGAAGGTTCATGAAAGGCGTGGTCCTGCACCTCCAGTCAGAGTGGGGCAAGTTAAGGCTGCTATTGTGAATATGATGAACACTAGACAAACAGCAAGGAGAAAGAAATACAACACCGTACAATTTATGAAACTAGATTTAATGAAAAACAATGGAAAAAATTTAGGCCCCTGGTTGGCACATACTGAACTTAACACAGAGATTAATACGTGGATAACTTGATAAAAACTATACCTGCAATGTTTCCTAGTTTAGCATAGGTGGTAGTCAGAATTAGACACTGCAGCGGGAGGTGCCCTGTGAGATTAATACGTGGATAACTTGATAAAAACTATACCTGCAATGTTTCCTAGTTTAGCATAGGTGGTAGTCAGAATTAGACACTGCAGCAGGAGGTGCCCTGTGAGAAAACTGGAGTCCCTTCACTGAGACGGAGGGGATTAGAGAATAGAGAGATACCCAGGTACACTTTGAGGTCTGTTTTAAAATTGTGATTTAAAAGTGGGTTTTACCCAGGGAAAAGGCAATTCCCAGCCACTAGCACTGTTAGAGAGAAGAGTCCTATCAAAAGTAACCACACCTTCAAAAAGGGCAAGCCCCTCGTGGGGAAAAAAGAACAATTAGAGTCTGTTTGGCTTTTATTTTGGTACATTGGGATCATTTTTCCACAAAGGAACCAATGCTGCTTTTGATTTCAAACCCTGTGAACTCTACTGCCAAGCTGACATACCACAGAACATGAAGGGAATGATTTTGTTATAAAATGGTCTTTTCTAGTAGCTGTGACATTTTAAAGCATAGGTATAACAACTAAAAGCAGCATGCACTGTTGTGAGGAGAGAAGAAAGGATTCCCTTTTGAAAAAAAATTGCAAGTATCATTTGATGGTATTTTTCATGTAGTCTCTTGAAACTTTAGTCCCCCTGGCCCAACAATAAGAAATCTAACTCCGATCTGGCCCTACAAACTGTGCACTGGCTGATGCCCTTAGAGGCAGGGTCCTTCACTGGAACTTGCCTTTCATTCTCCACTACAGGACACCAAGACTTCGCCAAGCAACTAAATCAAAATGGAAAACAAGTCAAATGATAGGGACTGTGCTTGTATTTTCCTCTCTGCAGAATGTTACGCAATGGGCTGTGAGCCCTCCCAGGAACCACGTTCTTCAAAGCTGCAGTGGCTTGTGGCCAGGATTCCCAACCCCCCACACAGCCTCCTGCCCATGACAGCTGCTAGCTGCTTATCCTACACATTATATATACCAAAGTTACTTTAAAATTTAGTGTTGAGAATTTCCTAAAAATCTCCAAAGTTATAAAATAAAAATCACCTGCTTCCTTTTCTTACAAAAAAATGACATGAGAAATGGATCCTGATATATAAAAAACACCTGCTGCTCATGAATTTTCTTTATTAAAACACATATGATCATATTTAGCTGTGTAGCTTATTGTGTTTGTGAAATAAGAAAGCTAAGCAAGCTATTTCTATAAAATGGCATTTGATAATTATATGTTTCATCCCACAATGCATATATTATCTACTTCACAGAAAATAAACATACTATTAACTCCCAGGTAGTAACTTGGCAAGTGGCATTTCCCTAGCATCAGATCTGACTGTGGTAGTCATGGGACTCAATGACAACAGGAATAAAAACTTAGGCAAATAACTGGGACCCTAGTCTCACTTTTCTTTTTTTTTTTTTTTTTTTTTTTTGAGACAGAGCCTCAAGCTGTCCCCCTGGGCAGAGTGCCGTGGCATTACAGCTCACAGCAACCTCCAGCTCCTGGGCTCAAGCGAGTCTCCTGCCTCCGCCTCCCAAGTAGCTGGGACCACAGGCGCCCGCCACAACGCCTGGCTATTTTTTGGTTGCAGCCGTCATTGTTGTTTGGCGGGTCCGGGCTGGGGATTCGAACCCGCCACCTTAGGTGTACGTGGCTGGCGTCTTAGCCGGTTGAGCTATAGGCGCCGAGCCTAGTCTCACTTTTCAAAAGAAGCTGCTTTCATTTATTTCTTAATTAGTATCTTACAGAATGATCAAACAGAAATATCAAGTGTTATGATGAACTAGCAAATTATGCAAGGCATATGTTTCATATGCTAAAATATACACTATATACAGGATACTATAAAATATATATATATATATAACATAATATAAATTATTCTAGCGTCACACTGTCCACCTCAGCATGAATGGGTTCATCTACATAAAAATGAGAATTAAAAGGCTGAGATACCTGTTGTTTATTATTGGAAGACTTTTAAAAACCACTTTCTCCCAATAAAATCTAAGTAGTTCTTAGGGTAGGTGATATATACCCTGGAGGTATTTAACACTGAGCCAAAACACTTCCAGAAGTCATAATTTTCTCAAAGATTAGATGAGAAACACTGTTTCATATAAAAACATGCACAGATAATGTAAAATGTACTTAGAAACTAAAAGAAGTCTTCTAATAAATTTTACATAATTTCATACAGGTTCAGTATCCCTTACCTGAAATCACTGGGACCAGACAGGTTTTGGATTTTGGAGTTATTTGCATTATATCCAGCTGAACATTCCAAATCTGAAAATCCAAAATGCTCCAATGAGCATTTCCTCTGAGCATTAGTTTTGGATTTTGGACTATGTCAGATTTCCAGATTTGGATGTTAAATCCCAGGACCTCCAGGAATCTCTGTTCAAATTGCTGAAGCAAATTACTATAGATCACTGTTAGAGCTCTGGACTTGGGAACACTATTTCTGAGTGAAGGCTGGGATTATGTCTCTCAAAGATTTAGAGAAAGAAGGAACAGGGGAATGGGGATACAGGAGGAAGAGATGTTAAGATGACAAAATAGGCTCGGCGCCTATAGCTCAACCGGCTAAGGCGCCAGCCATGTACACCTAAGGTGG
>NW_003852416.1:11216310-11230618 GCF_000181295.1 Otolemur garnettii
ACCTCCGGCATATGGGGCTAGCACCCTACTCCTTTGAGCCACAGGTGCTGCCCCCAAATACTATATTCTTTCTCAAACTACATGGATTATGTGTAGGCTAAAATTTTATTTAGTTTTTACAAGGAGGGCCTGAAGTGCCACTCAGTCACTAACAATGATCATAAGTAAACAATGGGTCCTGCCCTATTGTGCCACTGAGCTAGATGCCATAGGGACTGTAAGAGTTGCCAGTAGTAATTTTTACCTGTTTGAAGATCATTTAGTCCTCTGCCTACCACCTTTCTAGCCTCATGTCCCATTACTCATACCCTTCAACAACCAAATGTGTTTACACTTGCTGATTTCCCTATCTGGAATGCCCTTCTCTCCAACTGTCCACTTGGCACCCAAGTCACTTTTCCACCCACAGCCAAACTATGGTTTCTTCATGAGACTTTCTTCACCATACTCCCCTTCGTTAGATAATTAATATTTGGTTTTTACACTGATCACACTGTATTTCAATTAAGATTGAATCCATACTTTCAATCAACACCAAAGTGGAGAGAAGAGATATAATGTAATTTATACATACACACATATATATGTATGTGTATATGTGTTTACATGTATGTATATATGTGTGCATGTATATACATAAAATATAGGTACTGGGACTCTTTAACTTACCGAAGTTGAGGTAACAATACTGGGGCCTCCAAACAGTATAACCAGATGCCTACCAGCATTTATTAAGAGATCTGCTTATGAATGCTAGAACTCTTAATACTTGTATTAGTACAGGTGAAGTGACCTGTGAATGTTAAGGTGTGTTCCATCAAAAGATCTACATGTAGAGTGACCGACAGTCTCCAACTGCCCTGGTTAGAATGCAGCGGCCTCATCATAGCTGACTGTAATCTCAAACTCCTGGTGGTAAGCAATCTTCTTGCCTCAGCCTCCAGGGTAGCTGGGACTACAAGCATGTGCCGCCACACACAGCTGAGTTTATATTTTTTGTAGAGATGGGGACTCAAACTCCTGACCTCAAAGGATCTTCCTGCCCTGGCATTCCAAAGTACTAGGATAATAGGCGTGAGCCACCTCCCTGGCCTCCAACCTAACTCTTGATTAGAATCAACATCTCTTATCAGTGAAGCACAGGATTTAAGTATTGCATTACATGGGGTGGCACCTGTGGCTCAAAGGAGTAGGGTGCCAGCCCCATATGCCGGAGGTAGCGGGTTCAAACCCAGCCCTGGCCAGGAACTGCAAAAAAAAAAGAATTGCATTACAACACAACTATTCAGAAAACTAAAATGTCACAAGAAATTCAAACAGAAAAATTTTAATCCAATTTTTTGTCACCAAATTCAACTTTCTGATCTTATTAACAGGCCTCCTAGCAAGTGAAACATTTGCCCTGACTTCAATTTAACTTTGACCTTTGTTCCAGCTGTTGTTCAAGAAATAGTGGTTAGAGAAAGATATGCCACAGTAAAAAATAATAATAATAATAATATAGATAGATAGATAGATAACAACAGGTAACAACGCAGGAAGGCAGTCACTAAGAAGAAAACAGAGAAGTAACAGCTAAGAAAACCTGGGTATGGGCGGGTAAAGCCTAAAAAGAAACATGCCAAATGCAAAGAAGAAAGAAAATTAAATCAACCATTTTATCCCATTCAACAAATGAGAAACTGATGTATACACAAGTTTGCAAGATCCATGGACTGCTGAGAGTGGAAGACCATAGTCCAGAATCATAAACAATCTTTTATTGTCCTGCTCTCATTTCTTTTTTTTTTTTTTTTTTTTTTTTTTTTGAGACAGAGCCTCAAGCTGTCCCCCTGGGCAGAGTGCCGTGGCATTACAGCTCACAGCAACCTCCAACTCCTGGGCTCAAGCGAGTCTCCTGCCCCAGCCTCCCAAGTAGCTGGGACCACAGGCGCCCGCCACAACGCCCGGCCATTTTTTGGCTGCAGCCGTCATTGTTGTTTGGCGGGTCCGGGCTGGGGATTCGAACCCGCCACCTTAGGTGTACGTGGCTGGCGCCTTAGCCGGTTGAGCTATAGGCGCCGAGCCCCTGCTCTCATTTCTGAGGAAGACTTCACATCTGACAGCCTCGTTTGGGGGGAAAAAAATTAAAATCTTGTTCCAGAGGCATATGTCCTTACTAGAATTCCCATAAGGAAGCCAAAGTGATTTAAGTCACCAAAGTGATTTAAAATAAATTGTTCACTTGATATCCGTCCTGTGTTAAGTTTAGTTTCTGTGCATATATCCCTTCTCTTATCTCTTTATAAAGATTTGGTTAAAAAGAAAAACTTGATCATTCATTTACCATATTTTTTCTTTGGTCACACAAGAACTTTCTGTATTCCAAGTTTCAAAGTCTGGGAAATAGGGCTACATCGCTGGAGAAAACAGTGGCAATTTGTTCTAAATACAAAATAGCTTATTTTCCTCTGGCAAGTCTCCAGGGCTTTGGGCGGAGGGAAAGGATACTTACTCCTCTCTGGAGACATCAGGCCAGAAACCTGGACTACTGTCAAAACTTAGCTGTGGGTGGGAGAGAATATTTAAAAATTATTTATCTTTCACATCAATTTGGGAACTGATTAAAGATTTTTGCCTTATTAACAGTTTTTCTACTCTTTGGTCTTTTGTTGGTGTTCATCCCCATTCTGGCAGCCCCCATTGGCTGATTTAATGGTACCAAGGGGCTGAGAAGTGTTGCTGTCCAAAAGAAAAAGCATTCTCTCACAGGGACTGGGAAGGCAATCTGCAATCACAACAGTAGCTACTTGTTAATTTTCTATTTGAAACACAGTGATGTCAATAGTATTGTACCCTGCCAGCCACCATGGGGTAAAGTACATTTTGAAACCAAAACAAACTTCCTACGTGCTGGCAAGTCAGATTTGAGACACAGTGATAACATTCCGTAAGAGACTGTCCTAGTTTATATACCAAATGCACACAACAAGAATTGAGTCTAGGGTGGTGCCAATGGCTCAGTGAGTAGGACATTGGCCCCATATACCGAGGGTGGTGGGTTCAAACCCGGCCCTGGCCAAACTGCAATAAAAAAGTAGCCGGACATTGTGGTGGGTGCCTGTAGTCCCAGCTACTCAAGAGGCTGAGGCAAGAGAATCACCTAAGCCCAAGAGCTAGAGGTTGCTGTGAGCTGTGACGCCACAGCACTCTACCAAGGGTGACAAAGTGAGACTCTGTCTCTAAAAAATAATAATAATAATAAAAGAAAAAAGAATTGAATCTACCCATCTATAAAAGTTTAAGTCTAACTTTTACAGCTATACTCCTACCCAGAGCCCAGTATAATTGTTTAATTATATCAAATTATTGTCCAGGATGGCAGCGGGAAATGAAGAAATATTACTGATCTCTAATAAAACAGTAATCCCACATAGCACAGCTAGCACACTTGAAAATACTTTGTAATGGAGCTATTCATGTACTGCATAGACACATAAGATGAAAATAGCAAAGTGACTTTAAAAATGGTCCCACTAGCTTGGCTCCTGTGGCTCAAGCGGCTACGGCGCCAGCCACATACACCTAAGGTGGCGGGTTCAACTCCAGCCCGGGCCCACCAAACAACAGCAATGGCTGCAACCAAAAAATAGCCGGGTGTTGTGGCGGGCACCTGTGGTCCCAGCTACTTGGGAGGCTGAGGCAGGAGACTCGCTTGAGCCCAGGAGTTGGAGGTTGCTGTGAGTAGTGAAGCCATGGCACTCTACCCAGGGGGATAGCTTGAGGCTCTGTCTCAAAAAAATAAAAAATAAATAAATAAATTCAAGAAATGGTCCCACTAATAAGATGTGATTAGTGTAATAGCTCATTTTAAGGGGATATATTCACTTAGTAGAAAAGATATTTTATTAAATGAAACAGGAACATTCTAGCCTAAGAATTACTGCATCTCTGGAAAGTGAATATTCACTCAACAATTTATACTGAATTTGAGTAACCTGAAATAGAGAGCTAATTGACTATAAGTAGTAACCGTGCTTACTACTGGCAGATGGCAAATGGTTTGGCATGGCTGGACAACTGCCAATTCAGACATTTTAAAGTCTCATTTTAGTACAATTTTCCCAAAATCAAAATGCCATTTGTTTGTTTTTTGTAAAGAGGGGTATAACATTTGGAGTAGAGAAAGAGGGTAACAAAGAGCAACTGTCGGCTGATGTGTTTGTGTAGTTTTTTGTTGTCTGTTTTAACAATCTTTAAGTGTTCATAAGCCATTCGGAACCTCTGGAAAAACAGAATTCACAGAATTTTAAATTTGCCATACTCCTAACAATGACAGAAAATTAATGTTCCATTGTATCTTTTTATTACTAAATTGCTTAACTATTCTGAGCTTTCTCTTTCATTATACCATAGCACATTTTTTTCATGACCACAAGGACCCAACTTAAGAGAAGTTCTGTAAGTTACTTCTGGAGCCAGCCTAGTATAACACAACACCTGGCACCAGTCCTGGGCGTGCTCTTCTCTGATAAGGCAGACATTTTTTCAATGTTGTCTTAGGGCACTGACAGATAGGTACTTCTAGGCAGTAGACAGTGAACATGCCTTAAGAACTATGCCATTTTAAAAAAATCATCTGAAAAAGGAAAGGTATTCAGAAGATTAACAACAGTTACAACAATCTCCTAAATGGTAAACTTTTATCAAGCTAAAGACTGGGTTTAAGTTATAGCTAGACTGCAACACTACACTATGTGACTTGTTTCTATTTATATTTGTCTAAGTCTTAGTTTGACTCTCCTCTGAAAAAGCCCAGGAAAAGACTACATGGGGAATAAGGACTCTAGTATTCACCTTATGTGAGTCCAACTAAGCTCAGTATTATTAGTTTTCTGTTATAATGACTGCTACACAAGTGTATTACACTTTTTTTCTTTGTATTTCTTTCTTTCTTTTTTAAGACAGAGTCTCACTATGTTGCTCTCAGTAGAGTGCTGTAGCATCACAGCTCACAGCTACCTCAAACTCTTAGGCTTAAGTTATTGTCTTCCCTCAGCGTCCCAAGTAGCTGGGACCACAGGTGCCTGCCACAACACCTGGCTAATTTTTTTTTTCTTTTTGGTAGAGACAGTCTCACTCTATCATCCTCTGAGAGTGCTATGGTGTCACACACTCATAGCAACCTCCAACTCCTGGGCTTAGGCAATTCTCTTGCCTCAGCCTCCTGAGTAGCTGGGACTACTGGTGCCCGCCACAACCCCTGGCTATTTTTTTGCTGCAGTTTGGCTGGGGCTGGGTTTGAACCCATCACACTCGGTATATGGGGCTGGCGCTCTACCCACTGAGCCACAGGCACCGCCCAATGCCTGGATATTTTTGTTGTTGTTGTTGTAGTTGTTATTGTTGTTTGGTAGGCCCAGTGGGGTTCGAGCCTGACAGCGCCCTAGCCACTGAGCTACAGCGCTAAGCCTATTTCTTTATTTTTAAAATTGACAAATAATAATTATACATTTTGATTTCATCAACAGCTCAGGGGAGTTGCCCTGAAAAATCTAAAAAGTTCCATGGACTTGGGAAAAGAAGGAAGAGCCAGGCCCAGGGAACATGCCAGTCAAAATCCTGGATGTTCATCACCACAGCTGTGTGGCTCTCCTGTATGTTCCATCAAAGGAATACGAAGACTATTACTCCAACTGATGAAGTTTGTAGAATACATAGGTGTAAAGTTTATCAAACATGGCTATATTTCCTTTCAGATACCACAGGTGAAAGGCCTAAAGCATCTTTCAGGGTCACCAATAGATCACATACCATAAAACAAAATATGTATTAAGGATCCTCTCAAATGGTGAAAGATAAAACCCAATATTTACTCAGTATTTTCAAAAATACCAGTATTTCCTCAACGTTGTAAGCCCACTTGCCCAAGCTTTTTTCATTCAACTGACCCAATACACACAGCAATAAATTCCAACTGTTTTCAAGAAGTTTTAAGAGTTCAGTATCACCTAATGCTCTTTAGGAAAAGATATATCCATTACAAAAATAGCAGTCTTGCAAAGTCATTTAGCTCTATCTAAATTGTGTTACATTTACAAGTGTTTTAACTGCAAAGATAGACTTTCTAATCGAGAAAGAGCTTTATTTAGAAGAGACTAAACTTTTTTACAGCTTTGCCAAATACAAGCTGTTCTGCAAATAAATAATTGTGAAATGGTTGGAATAATGTGAATCAATATAGAAAAACATAAAAAACTACAATTTCAAAAAAGAATGCCACACTGGTCACACCATTGGTCCAAATGCCAGAGAGTTTTTGTCAGTGACACCAATTGGGCTCAGGGAAGACTGTGACAGTTGTCCTCTGTGACAATGACCTATATATTATAGAAACATGCCTCTCACTATCTTTCCAAAGCCCAATAGCAGTATTTTATCACAGAACTGATCTAAACTTGGTTTGATTTTATTTTTACTTTCTGATAGGACAGTAAGTCCCTATCAGACCATGCATTGTATTAAGTAGAATTTTTTTACTCAGAAAATTCCTTAAGATTTAAAAGAGGTACACTCTTTAATTTTAGTCACTATGATTTTGGTGAAGAAATCTAAGTGCACCCCTTCCTAATTTCCAGATTTCTCCCTTATTCTAATTTAGCCATTACATTTCCAGATTAGAAAGCCCATATCTTTCACATTTAATTTTAGATTATTTAAAGAGTCAGCTTTTCTCTAATTACTTCAGATAAAAGTACTGGAAAACAAAGAGAAAAACAGATTTTTTTTTTTTTGTAATAGAATAAAATCCCATCTCAACTTCAGTTTTCGGGCAAGCTTAAAGACAGGTTGTGGGTTTAAATTTTTAAAAATCAATAACCTAGGAAGATGTATTAGAACAGGCAGAAAGTTTTAAAAGGCACAAGATTTCCACACAAACATTTGTTTGGGGTTCTCTGTTAAAGGATAAAATGAGAAGCACACAGATAAAATATAAGATACAAGAGGAAATTCATGACCTCAAAAGGTACTAGGCTCTTCATCATATAGGGTTTACTAGAACAAAATTAACATCCTCAACAGTACCCCCAAACAGAGCGACATCTAAGAGATTCTGGACGGCTAAGGAAATGAGTACACAGTTATCCTTTTTTACTCAACAGTATAGCAGATTTAACCATCCCAGTCGAAGCTTTTGCTTCTTTTCACAAGTTACTTGGCCAATATTGCCACTACAAAAAGAACAAACCATAGTAGATGTCCCTTCACAGAAAAAACACAGTCACTAAAAATGATACCATATTTTAGCTGTCATTAGAGACATACCAGGAAAGGAACAATAAATTAAGAGAGAATTCTCTATCACATTCTCTAAATGTACTCTTTAGAGGCCCATAGCTATCTTACCCATGTGAATAGCTGTAAATCCACCCTCACCCCAGAATAAGTGGCAAGCTATACTTTAATGATTAAAAGACAGAACAAAAAAGACTCCAACATAGCATTTCTCCTGAAAGCCCTTTCAAACATGTCATGAAAACTGATGAAACCAATTTTGGCAAACTCCTGGACAGAACTATGCACATCACAGAAATAATCATTCATGACTAAGCTGTTCACAGCAGCTTCAGCCTGTGATAAGCCCCTGCTATGCATTTACTTCAACTCCCGTCTGGGACACACATACAACTTAGCACTTAATTATGTACTTCTTGGCTCAGCGCCTGTGGCTCAAGTGGCTAAGGCGCCAGCCACATACACCTAGGTGGCGGGTTCAAATCCCCAGCCCGGGCCCACCAAACAATAATGGCTGCAACCAAAAAATGGCCGGGCGTTGTGGCGGGCGCCTGTGGTCCCAGCTACTTGGGAGGCTGGGGCAGGAGACTCGCTTGAGCCCAGGAGTTGGAGGTTGCTGTGAGCAGTGAAGCCATGGCACTCTACCCAGGGAGATAGCTGGAGGCTCTGTCTCAAAAAAAAAAAAAAATTATGTACTTCTTATAGGGGCTTCTATCTAGTTAGACTATAAATCCCCAAGACCAGGGCCCAGGACTTCTACCTTCTTTTATCCTATCCTTAGTACCAAGCACAGAATTAATGCTTAATAAGTATTTGTCAATGATTTATAATTATCTTTAGGAGTCCTTTATTAGTACCAGGAACTAATCCACTTCAAATGAACTCCCATTTCCACCAAAAATTTCTAATCAAGAAACATGATCTTAGGGTTGGTTAATGGCATATAAGACTGTTAAGAAACATTAGCATAAAGTATCTGACCACTACCCATAACTTTTAAGTCATCCTAGATTGATAATCAAAGAAGTTCAAAACAAACCCTAAATTTTCAACATATTTCCTCATTTTCTCACCTAAAATTACAAAGGGTAGAGGAGGAGAGAGAGTTTGAGGGAAAGGCCAAATTGTACTGTCAATTAAAAATAGTAAAACTGCTGATAAAAGATAATTCTTTTTAAAAAAAAATTTTAGAGGCAGGATCTTACCATGCTGCCCAGGCTGGCCTCAAACTCCTGAGCTCAAGTGATCTTCCTACCTCAACCTCTTGAGTAGCTAGGATTATAGCTGTATGCCACCATGTACAGTTTCAAAGATCAATAATTCCTAGCTATTGTTTATTCCTAACCACTGATAGAACTGTATTAGCATCAAACCCCTCTATACTCAAAGCACCACAAGGAATGTTGAAAAACCTCTGATTAACCTTTACCTGCCAAGAAACACGGGTCCATTTTGCAAATTGAAGGTGCCAAGCTCAAATATATATTTGAGCTCTAGCTTTTCCATATCCAACTAAAAAATCCTGAACAGGAGGAGAAAACAATTCTTTATAACATCTGAAAAAATGTTTCTCCATTAGAAAACTATCATCATTTGGAAAAAAATATTTTAAAATTAAAGAACTATCACTAACCTTCTTTAAAAAAAAATCATTTTTTCTATTCCACTCAAACATTATGGAACATTGTTGACAATATTTAAATAAATGGAATTTTGTAACAGGAAATTCTAAAGCTGATTAAAATTCAGAAAATGATAGGCAAATGTCTATTAATTTAATCCTGAGTAAATTAATCTATGTAAGGAATCTATCTAGATTAAAATTTAAAATTTGTGACCTCAAACCATTAATATCTTTCTAAGTCAGATCAGAATGTGCTAAACAAAACTATTTTTTAAATTTCTAATAAAAAGCTCAACAGAGAACAAACAAGCTTCAATATACCATATTTGAAACTCACTAAAATAGTTACAGATCACTTCCTATTTAATAACCTCTTGTAATCTCTATTTTAATCACTTCACACGTTTTAAATGAGCCTAACTCAGAACTGACATACATGTAATTCTTATATATCTTTGTAAAAACACATGGGTATCTATCTCTCTCACACACACATTTTTTGGTGGTAATGTAAGAGTAGCTCCATGTGAGCACCTGTGAGCACTGACTGACCACTGTAATAACAATCTCTGTGGCTCACAGCGTTTATGGAAATTCACAGCATCCTATGATATTTTTGTAACACTATTAATTCTAAACTAAGAAAGATGTTAGCTTTCCAAAAATGAATAAGTCTTCCCAAGGCCTCACCCAAGAAAACGGTTCCAGCTGATCACGGAAACTTCCATGAAAGAATCTATTTGTTTAAATAATTCTGCAAGCTTTTAATAATGTCTAAAGTAGATAAATATGAGAATAAACCAAGTTATAAAAAATCAGATGCAAAACAGGATTAATACAACTATAAATTGAAAATCATGAAAAGAGTCTATATCACAAAAATCAAGTAGAAATTTAGTAAGATACTAAAACAATACAGCTATGTAGATAGATCAGGGTGACAGAACATCAAGGTTAAGACACCTCTATAAAATGCCAAACATTTTGAGAAAACGTTTTCATAACAAAAAATAATCTGTCACAGCTTCTACACTATTTATAGTAAAACTTTAAATTGCAATTGAGTTTCTTGGTCTGCAGTACCAATTCAAATACAGAAAAAAATATACTCTCATCATCAAGAGGCATTTTTCCATGGTACAACTTTAGTAGAGAGGTCCCATTATAAAGCACAATTGCCACATAGCTCCTAAGTGGGTCATATTACCTAGAATATCCTATGGGGACAAACTGTTCTCTCTGAAGCAGGAATGAAGAACAAAACTATTTTCTTTGGAAAGGGAAGATATTTGCAGGCTAGCAAATATCTCACTATGTGCCTTCCCAAAATATTTTCTATCTTGAAATGGTAGATTTCACTAAAAAAAAATTTAAAAAAACACAGCTTATTTATTTGACTTGGCATTCAACATTTTTCTCTTAATCTAACAAAAGGTGCAGAAGAGCCTGCCACAGAAATGTCTGTTACTAATTCACTTAGTACCTGTTGTTTGAAGTACCTAGTACCTTGTGTACTAAGTGCAAGGCACTCTGTCAGATACAAAGACGAACAAGTAACAAATTCTGCCCTCATGGAATGTATAAGATCAAGAAGGAATATTTATGATCTAGATGGGGGAAATTACAATACAAAGTAGTATGGGTTAAAATTCACATAAGTGACACAAACCGTGAACTTCAAATAGGAATTAAGAGGAGAGGTCACTTTGGATAAGCAGGAAAGGCCTTGTGAAAAATACACATTACATTTTAGCTGTGCCTTGAAGGGAGTATGAAAAACTCTAGTGTGGGAATCAGAAAACCTAGGTTCTCACCCTTTGTCATTAACCAGCTTGGTGGCGCATATAATTTACAGGGACTCAGATTTTGACGACTTGACAACTTGAACAGGTCAAGCTCAGGATTTTCTGAGGTCCATTATCTATGGACCTGACAGATAGGTTACATATATTGCTTTTTGTAAAGTATCACTTTTAAGTTTGCAAGCAAAACACTCTTGATACATGATAGTTTCCCCTTGAATCCTGCTTCCTTCCCCAAAGGTAATAAGTGTATCATTTTAACATGTATCTTTTTTGAGATGTGCCTTTTCCAGTGCATATAATGTACATATAGAAAAACAGTCTGCCCTCAGTATTCTGTGGAGAATTGATTCCAGGACCTCCCTCGAATACTAAAACCCACAAATGTTCAAGTCCCTGAAAAAATGGCACAGTATTTGCCCATAACCTATGCTTCTGTGTAATTTAAATTATCTCTAGATTACTTAGGATACTTAATACAATGTGAATGTTATGTAAATAGTTTTTTCTTTCTTTCTTTTTTTTTTTTTTTTTGGTACAGAGTCTCACTCTATTGCTCTATTGCCCTGGATAGAGTGTCATATGTCATAGCTCACAGCAATCTCAAACTCTTAGGCTCAAGTGGTTCTCCTGCCTCAGCCTTCTGAGTAGTTAGGACTACATGTGACTGCCACAAATCCCAGCTAGTTTTTTCTATTTTTAGTAGAGCCAGAGTCTCCCTCTTGCTCAGGCTGGTCTCAAACTCCTGAGCTCACACACTCCATCCCCCTCAGCCTCTCAGAGGTAGGATCACTGGTGTGAGCCACAGCACCCAGCTGCTACGTAAATAGTTGTTATACTGTATTATAAAGGGAATAATGACAAGGAAGAAAAAGTCTGGTCAATGCAGACCCAATTTTTTTTCCGAAGTATTTTCAAGCTAGTTGGTTCTACACATGCAGAACCCATGGATATGGAGGGCCAAACCCATGGATATATGGTTTTGCTTTATTATTTTTAACACAAATAAAATCATACGGGAAAACTACTTTACAATTTTTTGCATTTATGTCTTAGAAATCTCTCCACATAACACGTATACAGGTCTATATCATTCTTGTTATTTTTTGCAAGGTATGAATATGTCATCATTTATTTACCTATTCCCCCTACTGACAGAAATCCAGGTTACTTTTAATTTGGGATTATTATTAATACCTGTTATGCTTGTTCATGTCTCTCTGTGTGTGAGTATAAGTTCAAAGGGATGAGGATATAGTCCCCAAATTTCAGCCAAAGGCAGAAAAGATAAGGGAAAATGAAGAAGGTGAAACCAGGCATCCATATTTTCAGTAGAAAAGGAAATAAAATGTCATAACAGTGTACTGGAAATGCCTTTAGATTGGGAGACAGGTGATAGGGTCCTAGCCCTTGGTCAACTATATCTGAGAGTAAACCATGAGATTGGGGCTCAGAGCCTATAAGCTCAGCAGTTAGAGGACGCCAGCCACATACACCAGGGGCCAGTGGGTTTGAACCTGGCCCAGGGCCTGTCACACAACAATAAATAGAAGAAAGTGCAACAAAAAAATAGCCGGGCGTTGTGGTGGGCGCCTGTAGTCCCAGCTACTTGGGAGGCTGAGGCAAGAGAATCGCTTAAGCCCAAGAGTTGGAGGTTGCTGTGAGCTGTGACACCACAGCACTCTACCAAAGGCGACAAAGTGAGACACTGTCTCAAAAAAAAAAAAAATAATAATAATGTGGGATTAGGTACTTAAAATCTCCAGACTCTTTAAGACTAAAGACCATTCAATTGTACCACCTAATTTTAGAGGTACAAAAACCCTATCTGTAAACTAGAATATGATTTGATGACCTCTAGCTTTGTGGTTTTACCCCATACTCTACTGGAGGGGTTAAAGAATGGTTTGATTACTCACTATGATAAATTCTATAGGGAGACAGTGAGAAGAAGGGCCAAGCCATGAGGAGGCTGCAGTTAAAGACAGCATACATTTCTAGTGGATCCAGTCAGCACATCTGTGACGTCCAGCAACTCTTAAAAACTCTGAAACCAAAATTAAAAATAAGAAGAAACAGAGATGTCTCTGCCTAAGGAACGGGGCTTGGCAAACTATCACAGCAGAGAGGACATGATTGAAGAGCTACGTTTCTTGTCTAAATGGTAAGAAGAAAGCTTACAATATACTAACCTGCAGCTTACTTTCTTGCCAGATTTACTGACAGATATTTTAGATGAGCTAAGCTGTCCTTCCTTGTTTTGTGTTAACAGCAGTGTGCTTTTCCCCCTGGTACAGTGCACCTCATCTAATGATCACTGGGGCCTATTAAAGTGACGGATTGGATACAGCAACACAATATAGATACAACACAAAACCAGATTTCTGGAAGGTACAGCAACACGGTATAGTTACAAAGACAAAACTGGATTTCAGGAAGATAGAGCAATACACTATGGTTAGTTACAACTACAAAACTGGATTCTGGAGCCTGAGCAAATATAAACTTGTCAGAGAACACTAAAAAGTGACTAGGAATTATAGCACAATAATGTTTACTGATTAACTTGTTACATTTCCTTAGAAATCAGTTTTCCAAAAGGGACAAGGTCCTGCATATTGGTGAGCATTTAAACCTCTGAATTCAAATCTCTATCCATATTTATGCATAGGTATATATGTATGTAAGTATATACACAGCTTTGAGGAATCAGTTTATAATACACACACACACACACACAGGTTTCTTAAGGCAAATTCTAGTTTTATATAAACAGTACTTATCAAAGTACTTCATTATAAGACTTTATCTTTATAGCTACAGACAACATGTATTATAATAATCTATCGATATTTTACAAAGTACCAAATTTTAAATGAAATGAGGTACTAAGCTGATTTTTCCCATTGGCCTTTCATTTTTTGTGTGTTAGGGCAACAAGCATTTATATATGTACATATGTATGAAAAATGCTTCAGTGACAGTATAATTAAGTTTGTTTTTCTTTTCCTTTTTTTTTTGAGACAAAGTCTCACTATGTCGCCCTCCATCTGAGTGCCTTGGCATCTTAGTTCACAGAAGCCTCAAACTCTTGGGTTTAAGTGATTCTCTTGCCTCAGCCTCCCAAGTAGCTGGGACTACCGGCACCCACCACAATGCTCGACTATTTTTTTGTTGTAGTTGTCATTGTTGTTTAGCAGGCCCAGGCCAGGTTCAAACCTACCAGCCCTGGTGTTTGTGGCCGGCACCCCAACCACTGAGCTATGGGTGCCAAGCCCACAATTAAGTTTCTAACATGCCTATAATTACTGAACTTAAAAATTCACAGAACTATAAAACTTTTTATATAGGGAAGGATCTCAGAGATATCTCAGTCTCTTCCTTTTACAGCCAAGAAAAGCAAGATTTCAAGAAGTTACATAATTTATACAATATCCACAGCCTAGTGGTAGAGATGAAAAGAAAAATTATACCTTTTGACTCCTGGTACAATCCTGATGTCAATGCATTACTTATCCCTGAAGAAGCCATTTGTGTTGGATTTCAGGTATTCTGTTTGACAATTTGGCTTCCAAACCATGGTTAGTATTAAAAAAAAAAAAAAAAA
>NW_003852416.1:11231601-11247844 GCF_000181295.1 Otolemur garnettii
AAAAAAAAAAAAAAGAATCTGACTAAAGCATCAGTACAAAAGGTATAGTTTTATGGATGAAACACATTCCTCAAATCTGCATATAAAATGAATTGGTATATACTACATCATCTAAAATATCTCAGGAAAATCCAATAACTAAACTCTTATTGTTTTTTTTAAATTACAAATTCATAGTTTGAGAAGAAGTGTTTTCCTAAGGTACACCTTCACGGAGACAGACACTCTACAATGACTTGGATAAAAAGGTCCTGTATCTTTGATAGAATATTCACTATGTCAATTTTTCAAAGTCTGGCTTAATTTTTTGTTTCTAGAGGAAATTTTAGAATCCAAGTTTCAAGTTATAACATTTCTGGGTTTTATTTTAAACCTAATGATCTCATCTATTCCCATATACCTGCGATAGAAGTGATTCAAACTTTAGTAACTGGATAGCTGAAGTACTAAGAACACTTGGTTTCTAGAAGACAATCCTTGTCTCTCAATCAGCCTGTCACCTTGCAGTATATGTAGCCTAGGTCAGGGAGTAGAAAGCTTAGTCTTAATGAGCTATTTCTGACAAAGGTCAATATAGAAACTGTGACTCTATCTAGACACAAGTGACTTCATTGCATAGACTGCATTTTAAATGTGTAATTTTATCCTGGCTCTATTTCCTCTATTAGCTGTAAATTTTATCTCTAAAACCTGCACATTACTTCATCTTTATCTCATATAACATTCAATTCTAATGCTAACAGGTGCCTATCTCTGCACTTCCGACAACTATTTTTAGTCTATCTACAGTTTTCAGCATTCCTATCCCTATAAAAATACACTACTTGTATACAAAAATAAATATATCCATTATATGCCTCTCTGACACATGATGATCCTATTCTTCATACTGCTTGATAATGTCAACTTACATATTTATCTGGCTCTACAGCTTCATGAGAAAGTTCTACTAAAAGGTTACACCCATTTTCCAAGACGTGGGTACTTCTTAAATGTTCTATGGTGATCCTCTATAATGCAGTAGTGTAACTGAACTCCTACATCCTAAAAAAGTACACAGAATGTTCACTATCTCCCCAGGGCCTTCACATGAATTAAAAGTAAGAGTATCAGTTTTCCACAAAGTAGAGTAGTCATCATTCTTATTTACCCCATCAGAAAACTAGACACACAGCCACTTCCTGGTCATTGGAAAGTGCTATTTCTCCTTTTCTCCACAGATATACTTTTGAATTTTGCTGTTTAAGGCATAACAAATACAATCAAGTTATATTTTATTGCACCTTAAATGAAACTGATAAAATTTTTACAGTCTTTCAATCTGGTCTTAATTTTGTTAGAATTCATTGTTAATTAGAAGTTCTTAAAAATCTCTTTTTATGTACTTTTTAAAATATGCTATACAGACCCCAATCTTTCCCCATTATTAAATACTCATACCACATAAGGTACTAGTACTACATAATATATTGGAAACGTACTTGTAATTAAATACATGTCTTTTTTTTTTTTTTTAAGAGACAGAGTCTCACTTTGTTGCCCTTGGTAGAGTGCTGTGGCATCACAGCTTACAGCAACCTCCAACTCTTGGGTTTAGGTGATTCTCTTGCCTCAGCCTCCTGAGTAGCTGGGACCACAGGCACCCACCACAATGCCTGGCTATTTTTTTGTTGCAGTTTGGCTGGGGCCAGATTTGAACCCGCCACCCTCAGTATGTGGGGCCCGCGCACTATTCACTGAGCCACAGGTACCGCCCAAATACACGTCTGGAGTCATTTGTGCAGTGCAATCAGCCGATGATGACATAATAAGTTTTTTGAGGGGAAGGGTTTGAGACACAGTCTCACTATGTCACTCTCAGTAGAGTGCTGTGGCATCACAGCTCACAGCAACCTCAAACTCTTGGGCTTAAGCAATTCTCTTGCCTCAGCCTCCCAAGTAACTGGGACTACAGGCCAGCACAACACCCAGCTATTTTGTTGTTTTTGTTGTTGTAGCTGTCATTGTTTGGCACACCCAGGCGAGGTTCGAACCCTCCAGCCTCCAGTGTATGTGGCTGATGCCCTAGGTGCTGAGCTACAGGCACCAAGCCAGACATCAGCAGTTTTTAAGTGCCAAATGTGAGATCAATGGACTTTTCAAGACCTTTTCCCATCAGTGGGCTGTTACTATGAATGGAAGACCACAAAGTCAAAGAGCAACCCTCACTAGTCATCTCCGGAGGTGTGAAATGGTATCTCATAGTTGCGATTTGCATTTTCCTAACAATTATAATGAACTTGAGTTAATTCTGTATATGACATGAGGTAGGGATCCAACTTCATTATTTTGTATCTAGGCATCCACCTGTATAAGCATTATTTCTTTAAAAGACATTTAACTATTTTTGGATCCTTGTCAAAAATTAGTTCACCAAAAATGTGAGGGATTATCTCCGGATCTCAACTCCATTCCACTGAGCTATAAGTCTATTCTTTGACCAGTACCATACTATCTTGATAAGTGTAGCTTTGTAGTAAGATCTGAAACGAAGAACTGTGAGTCCTCCACTTTATTCTCCTTTTCAAGATTGTTTTGGCAATCCTGGGTACCTTGCATTTCCATGTAAACTTTAGGCTCAACTTGTCAATTTCTGAAAAAAAGGAGAGCTGGTACTTTTATAGAGCTTGCATTGAATCTGTAGATTAATTTGGGATTTGGGGAGTATTGCCCACTTAATAATAGTGAGTCTTTTTTCTTTTTTTGGAGACAGTCTCTCACTCTGCCATGGCATCAGCCTAGCTCACAGCAATCTTAAACTCCTGGGCCCAAGCAATCCTCCTGTCTCAGCCTCCTGAGTACTTGGGACTACAGGTAAGCACCACCACACCAGCTAATTTTTTCTATTTTTAGAAGAGACAGAGTCTTGCTCTTGCTCAGGCTGGTCTCTAACTTTAGAGCTCAAGGGATCCTCTTGCCTTGGACTCCCAGAGTGCCAGGATTACAGGTGTGAGGCATTGTACCTGGTCGAACAATATTAAGTCTTCCAATCCATAAACATGTCTTTCCTTCTATTTAATTTTTCTTTAGTTTCTTTCAAATAATGTTTTGTAGTTTTCAGTATAAATGTCTCTCATCTTCTTGGTTAAATTTATTCTTAGGTGCTTTATTGTTTTGGATGCTGTCATAAATAAAATTGTTCTCTTGAGTCCATTTTTGGATTGTTCATTGCTGGTGTACAGAAACACAGCTGGTTTCGTGGGTCAATATTATACTCTGTAATTTTACTAAATTCATTTGTAAGTTCTAGTAGTTTTTTGTTTAGGATTTTCAATACATACTTCAAAGATATTGATGTTCTGCAACCATTAAAGTTTTACTATGAGACTGCAACATTTCAGTCCCATCTTCCGGTTCCACTTCTAATTAATTACCTTGTTACGTCTACCACATCTACGGTTAATTCCTCCACTGAAGTCTTGAATCTCTCCAAAACATTCATGAGAACTAGAATCAACTTCTTCCAAACTTCTGTTAATGTCAGAATTTTTACCTCCTCCCATAAAGCACTAATGTTCTTAATGACATTTAGAATGGTGAATCTTTTCCAGAAAGTTCTGAATTTACTTTGCCCACATCCATCAGAAGAATCACTATGTATGCAAGATATAGCCTTACAAAATATATTTCTTGAATAAGAAAATTTGAAAGTCAAAATTACTCCTTGATCCATAGGCTGCAGAAAGGATGTTTCCGCAGGCAGGAAAACAGTATTAATCTCCTTGTACATCTCCATCAGAGCTCTTGGGTGACCCATACATTGTCAATGAGCAGTAATATTTTAAAAAGAATCTTTTTATTTGAGCAGTACATCTCCATAGTGGGTTTAAAATATTCAGTACACCATGCTGTGAACATAGGTGCTGTCATCCAGGCTTTGTTGTTCCATTCACAGAACACAGGAAAAGTAGATTTAGCATCACTTGAAGGGCCCTAAAAATTTACTAATGGTAGTGAGCCCCAGCTTCACTTCCAAGTCACCAGTTACATCAGCCCCTAATAAGAGAGTGATCCTGGCCTTCGAAGCTTTGACGCCAGCCATTGACATCTCTTCTCTATGACTTCTCCTCTAGCTGGGAATGCTGTAGATGGCATCTTCTCCCAATAAGAAAGCTGTTTCATCTATGTAGGAAATCTACTGTCTAGTGTAGCCACCTCTATCAATTACTCTAGCTAGAGCTTCTAGATAACTTGCTGCAGCTTCTGCATCAGCACTTGCTACTCCACCTTGCACGTGTGTGTTATGGAGATGGCTTCTTTCCTTAAACCTCATGAACCAACTTCTGCTAGTCTCCAACTTTTCTTCTGCAGCTTCATCAGCTCTTATCCTTCACTGAATTGAAGAGAGTTAGGGCCTTGCTCTGGCTTAGGGAAATATTCTGGTGGTTTTGATCGTCTATCCAGATCACTAAAACTTTCTCCATGAGAGCATTAAGGCTGTTTTGTATTCTTACCTTTCATGTGTTCACTAGAGAAGCACCTTTAATTTCCTTCAAGAACTCTCCCTTTGTACTCACAATTTAGCTTACTGTTTTGCACAGCAGGGCTAGCTTTTAGACTATCTCAGCTTTTGACATGCCTTCCTTTTTAAAAAAAAAAAACAAAACTGATGTTTATTTTCCTCAAACTTTATTTCCATCTACTAATTTTAATCATTTCTAGCTTTTGACTTAAAGTGAGAAACATGTGACTCTTCACTTGAACACTTAGTAGCCATTGTTGGGATATTAACTGGCCTCATTTCAATATTGTTGTATCTCAAGAGATCAGGGAGGCCGGAGGAAAGGAAGAGAGACAAGGAATGGCAGGTTAGTGGAGTGTCAGAACACATATGACCTTTATCAGCTGAGTTAGTCATCTTACCCAGGCATGGTTCATGGTGCCCCAAAACAATTACAGCAATAATATCAAAGATCACTGATCACAGATCATCATAAACAGATATAATACTAATGAAAAAGTTTTAAATATTGTGAGAATTACCAAAATGTGACACATATACAGGCAGTAAGCACATGCTGTCACTGATGGCCTTGCTTAACATAGGGTTGCCACAAAGCCTCAATTTGTAAAAAATGCAATATTTGCAAAGTGCAGTAAAACCAAGTATGCCTGTGTATAAGAGTATGAAAGCGTCACATAGACATAGTTTTACTTCTTCCTTTCCCATCTGGAAGCCTTTTATTTCTTTTTCTTGTCTACTCTGAATAGAACCTCCAGTACACTGTTGACTGTAAGTCACGAAAGTTGACATCCTTGTCTTATTCCTGATCTTAGAGGGAAAACATTCAGTTTTTTATCACTGTAGGTTTTTCACAAATGCTCTTTATTAGGCTGAGGAAGTTACTCTAAAGTTATTTTCATCCTGAGACATCCTAACACCCTTTGTATTTTAGTAATAAAACAAGGCTAAGAAGTGCTTTTGATTAAACTTTTGAGACTCATAGGACCCAATTCAAAACTTTAGATTTTTAATCCATCTGCAGTTATAGGTTAATTTCAAACGTACAATAAAGGTTTGATTTCTCTAACTTCATAACTTGTCTTTAACGCAAGCAAATACCCTTTAAGTACTACTGAGATAAGAGTTGGAATGAAAGTTCTGCCAAACCAACCTTGGTTTTCCTCCCAACAAGTGTACGTTGAAAAGTATTCTACTTCCCCTCCACCTTCACCTCTACCTCTTGAATCTAAATTTCTACATCATCAGTCGTGAAAGTACCTAAAGTTCTCTAACAGGCTATAGACATCCTTGGGTAACTGTGGGTCAAAGCAAACTACTCTGGGCCGCCAGACCTCAAATCTTCACCTCTAGGATTCCCTCTGAGATCTGGGAGTACCAACCTCAACGTCTGTGGGCCATTTGTCTCCTCAAGGCCAGACCCCAGAACTTCAACAATCTTAGGCTTTAATATTTAAGACAGTCATCTGGAATTACTCTGCCATTCACTAATAGTTTAGAATCACCTACTCGAATTCTCACTGCATTTGCCCCAGTAAAAAACACTAACTCAGAACAACTTTATATGCAAGACTTTAGAACCAAACTAACAACAACAAAAAAAGCAATTTCTGACATGAACATGTTATGCATAAAGTAGAAAAACTTAAAGACTATGAATTACTTTAGGAATGTCTTCTTAGAATGAAGACAAAATTAAATTACCCTTTTAATAATGAGTTATTTTCTTCACATAAGATCACATGCAAAGGCAGATTAAAGATAAAGCCAAAATTCTACCTACATTAAAGGATCTCGAAGCTAGGCTAACTTTTTTTTCCTCTAAAAAACTAACAATACAGTCATAAATATTTTAACTATTCCTATGCTGCCTTTTTGCTATTTGGCTAAGATGTCTCCCCACTCTCTTTAAAGCTTCCTGTGTCTACCAAAATTTTGGTTTTTTCCAGATAATAGCCGATAACTTTTGGAAGTAGGGTAAGAGTTATTAAATTTGATTTTTTTCTCTGGCACTAACCCTCTGTCATGCTACTAAATGTACTAATATTGATAAAAATCTGTTTAAAAACAAATATATCTTGGAAAAATTAACGGTACATCAACTTTCAATGATGTCTCAGGGGAAAGAGTGTAAGAGGGAGAAAAAAGGGAAGAAAAGAGAAGGGGAAAGAAATAATTTAAGTAATAAAGAATGTCCATTAGCCCTTCTAGGGCTATCAGAAGAAGATGAGGTAACCATGCCTCATGCGAAGTGGGGTAGGAAACTGGTCTGAAAGTCCTAGATCTAAGTAAAAAATAGGGGAAAAAGACCTTTACTGGAGATTGCATACAACCAAGGTGATAAAGCACTCGTGTTACACCTGTGTCACAGTCAGATGCTACATTAAACAACTTACAGAGCATATCAAAATAATACCATGGGGGCGGCACCTGTGGCTCAAAGGAGTAGGGCACCGGCCCCATATGCTGGAAGTAGCAGGTTTAGACCCAGTCCCGGCCAAAAACTGCCAAAAAAAAAAAAGTAATACTAGGGGTGATACACAAAAACATTGTCTGTGAGGTTTTATAAAAGGTTATCAGTAAGTCAGAAATGAATGTGCATTAAACAAAATTTAATCAAAGATTTTAAAAGCTCCATTCCAAATACAAAATTGCAGATGAATTTTACTTTTGTTTTTTCTGTAATTAGCTCCATAGTTGAGTACCTCCCTACACTGACCTAAGCTGGTCTTTAAGCTGACCTAATTTTCACAGACCAGACATGCACCACATGTATGTACAGTTCAGTAGGCCTAGTTCATTATGTTGATCACCTCCGTGTGCTGACCAGTCCTTTGGGTGGTCCACTTATAGAGGTTCTACTGTAGTTACTAAAAGAAGTCTCTTTATTCCAACATTAGAGGTTTTTGCCAAGTTTTCAGTGGGGGTCTCTCAAGAAGCACATTCAGTGGGTGAAGGAATTATAAAAGCCACATATTTATCAGTATTTAACACATGACCCAACATATCCTCTAGGCTCTAAGTTAGAGTAAACTCCAATATAAGGTTTTCTTTTTAGAATCTTCAGAGCTGTCATTTCTTAGTCTTTTCGGCTATGTTTAACTAGTCGGATACTTCCTTTAATCCATCCAGGTCTTTAATATACCAAATATATAACACATAAAAGAGACTCCTTAAAATGGAGGCTTTTCTGCTGAACTGCTTTGCCATAACTAGCAGAATGTCTGTGACTAGATGACTGGACTTTGAGCTCCAGTTTTGCCCTTCACTCAATATTAAAACCATCATCTACTGTGCAAGCACCGAATGCCAGGCACTGAGAGTAAAACACTGAACAAAAAAATATTCTTGGCTTTGAGGCAGGTGGAGTCACTTGGCAGAAAGGGACATGAACAAATAATTACAGTGCTACCTCATCAGTCTTACAATGGGAGATATGAACAGAACACTGCACAAACCAAGTGGTAAAAGCCACTACGTCTGCCTGAAAGACTATGCTAACCCCTTTCCAGAGGGGAAACATTTAAACTCATGTGAGGCAGTTAGCTAGTCACTCTATTTTTTAAAAAAGTTGAAGGTCATAAGATCTTGTTTTTGAAAAATGGCTGGTGCAGACAATTCTAGTTTGTTGGTTATTGATCAAATCTCTATACCAAAAAAAGAATATTTGACTCCTACAATTCTCATGTTCTTCCTATATTCCTTTTCTCAGTTAATGGTAATACCATCTAAAACTTACCTGCAGCCAACTAATAGCCAATTTCTACTAATTCTATTCCATACTCTCTGTCTACTTCTGTCTCTACATCCACCATCATCTCTTTACTCGGATCACTCCAATAGCCTTCAAAAGGATTTTCATGTCTCCTGTATCCCCTGTTCCAACCAACCAATTCTTCACCCTGTAACCAAAGTTCTTTCCAAAACTCATAGCTGATAATATGACAAGCCACCTTAAAGTCATTCAACTGTTCTCTACTGGTTTCCAGAAAAGTTCAAACTCTTCAGCAACATTAACAAGACTCTTCAAAATCTAGCCTGGCTTATTAAACTTAATGCTACAATCTTTTATACTCATACTGACCATCTTGCAGTTTCCTCAGTAGGTGAGTTCACTCACCATCCTCAGCAGAGCCTTCCAAGACTCCCTTCAAAGGGCATTAGGTGACCTTTCAAAATAATCCTTCAGTACCCTCTAGGACCCTCTGCTTCTCTATTACCATACTTACCACTTTATACAATAATTACCGTGTGGTAATTACCTCTGAGTTCCTTAAGGACAGAAACTATCTTACACATTTCGCTATGTCCTATGTAAAGCATTGTCTGTGCCTGGCACTGACATATTATTCATGTTTGAGAAATGTATGTTGAATACATGAATGAGAGAATGAATGAGTAAATAAGTTACAAAGAGAAAAATTCAATGCCTTCCAATTTGTCACATTTATTCCCTACTCTTCAGAACCCTTATCCTTTAATAAGACCATATTTAAACCATAAGCTTAACACAATTAACCTGTCTTCAGAGACAGAAATAAAGGCAATTATCTCATAAACTCAAAATTTAAATAAGCTTTAAAAATATATTTCTTCCAGTTTAGATAGTATAACTTTGCTATTTAAGTCATATTTTGGACAAATACATATATGTATCAGAATCATAATAGGGCTATGCATTTGAAAAATAAAATAACAGCTACATATGCACTATAACCACTATTTTCACAGGTAAAACAATTACCTGTTTGGGTTTTATATGAATTTTTGTAGAGATGGGAAAGCCTTGGAGATCTAGTCAATATGGCGAGTCTTTAGGCAGAGACCAAGAGAGGGCCAGTTATTTACCCAAGTTCCCATAGTTGATTTATAAATGCAGGCAGGACTTAAGCTCAGATGTCCCAGTCTGGAGGCCTGTGCTTATACTACCAAATCATGGTACCTTCCAATCATCTTTAATAAATTCTAGAACAAGCCCTGGCACATAGCAGCTGTTGAATGAATGAACAATCAAGCATAGAGTACTGAAAATATTATGCCTGGGACTTTGTTAGACATCTTCATACTTATCAGGAAATTTCATCCTCCCAATAATTTTATGGGATAGACCATTTACAGACCAAGAAACCAAGGTTCCAAAAAAGTAACAGCTTACACAGTATGCATGCTTATTGAGTGATAAAGCCAGGTCACAGCTCAAATCTTCAGAACATCTAACTAAACATCATTGAAAGCTATACCTTATCACTGACTCACCGATTCTTTTCCAGCTCATTGTGTGTAGATCTAAAAAGAAAAAAAATAAAATAAAGAGCATTAGCCATGCTTTGTTGCTAAGGCTATAGAAACGGGGAATAGTTTAGTTACTGCTATACCCCACCCAGTGAATTTATTTAACATTGCAATATATGGTCTTATTTCAATCATATCACTCATTAAGAGGAAATAGTCTACATTCATTAGGACCGTGCGTTCAGATATAGTGTTTTCGGTTAACAATGGAGTTTCATTGTTATTTTATTAAAAGTAATACTAGCATCTGTGCTCCTGCCTACTTCTAATATCCTACACTTCGTTGATCTATAGACATTATATAAAACATTTTAACTTAAACATAATCCCATTTTTGTTTAAAAAGAAAAAAAAAGTGTGTGTCCTTCTATGTTCTCTTCTATCTCCACTTACTCATTCCTGAATGTAAAATAAAAGTTCTGGCTAGCACAGAAGCTGAAACAGGTTTGCTTTATAGCTCACCGATTCAGACAAATCCAAGCTTTCCTGTCTTTTGTGTAAAACACAACAAGAATTTATACAAGGAAGAAAAAATATATGAATATAAATAACGAAAAGAAGATATATTAGTAAGATCAAGAAACATGATTTATAAGACTGGACCATATAGCCAAGGGGTTTTTCGGGTGATATTTTTCATTTTGCTTTTCAGTATTTTCATTTTGGTTTTCAGATTTTTTTTTTTCTCAGTTTTTGGCCAGGGCTAGGTTTGAACCCACCACCTCCAGTATATGGGGCCAGCACCCCACTTCTTTGAGCCATAGGCGCCGCCTGGTTTTCAGAGTTTTTGTTTTTTCAGACAGGTTCTTGGCTGTTGCCCAGACTAGGAGTGCAGTGATGTAATCATTAGGGCTCAAGTGATCCTCCCACCTCAGCCTCCCTAGTAGCTAAGATTACAGGTGTGCACTATCACACCAGGCTAATTTTTCTATTTTCTGTAGACTTGGGATCTTGCTTTTCTCAGGCTGGTCTCAATCGCCTGGCCTAAAGTATTCCTCTTGCCTCAGCCTCCCAAAGTGCTAGGATTACAGGCGTCAGCTACCACACCTGGCCACTCTGTTAAAAGAATAATAGTAATAATACTTTCATCTAATGAATGAGCACAGTGTCTGCTAAAAAATGGGCTAAGAAGTTAAAACATATTATCTCGTTTTAGCCCTGAAACAATCTTTGTTTTATAAACAGGAATACTGACGCTCTGAAAGGTCAAGAAACACACTCCTGTCCTGAGAGTGTAAGTAGCAGCCATAATTCAAGCCCAGGTCTATCCTGCAACTCCAAATTCTTAACCACCTAGTGAGAAGCAACACTGAATATAGGTTAGGGCACAGAGTCGAAGGCCAGACTGACTGGATTCAAATACTGTGCGGCTTTGGTAAGGTCTCTTCATTTCTGTGTTCAGTTCCCTCATCTATGATATAGGAAAAATGCCTCATACGACTGTTTTAACAGCAAAATGTAATAAACTCTACATAAAGTTAGCTACTGTTAAATGAGTAACTAGTATCACTTTTGCTATAATTTAACATTTACAACAACAGAAATTTTATAAAGGAGAATTTAAGTTTCTGTCACAATAACTAAAACTTTAATCATTTTATATATTCTAGTCAATGTTAGATTTCTTCAGAATATTACATTACTGTTTGCTTTAAACCCGATATATTATTCTAATGGAAATTTAATAACCAGATCCCCACACCTTGACAAGAAGAGTATTTTTGCCAGCCTCATAATCTGGGGAAATGTTACCCACTGTCTTAGTTCAAGAGCCAAAGACTTGAGTTGTTCTCTCTCATCCACCATTTGCCTTATCAGCAGTTTTCATAAAGTCCAGTGCCATGGGATGAGGACATAGGATGAAAAAGACTACTCATTTGAAAGAGATTATCTTAATAAAAGGACTTTTCCCTCAAAGGGGATAAAAAGAGTCTTAGGATGTTTCAAGAGTTCACCCGGGGAAGGGGAGGGGAGGGGAGAAGAGCGGCTGGGTGGTAGGAGGGTGCCCGGAAAGATCACCTATATATCTGTCTAACAAGGGTATAAGTGAACTTTTCTAGAACTAGAATATAAATGTTTTGACACAATGACTAAGCAAATGACATGAAATCTATGTGAACCAGCTTGATGAAAGTATTTCAAATTGTATATGAAAACACTACACTGTACCCCATGTTTGCATTAATGTATACAGCTATCATTTAATTAAAAAAAAAAAAAGCGTTCACCCAAGGCCCAGCACCCTGCAGTACAGTGGTTAGAGCACCAGCCACATACACCGAGGCTAGTGGGTTCGAATCCAGCCCGGGCCAACTAATCAACTGTAACAAAAAAATAGCCCAGCACTGTGGCGGGCGCCTGTGGTCCCAGCTACTTGGGAGCCTGAGGCAAGAGAACTGCCTTAAGCCCAAGAGTTGGAGGTTGCTGTGAGGTAAGAGAATTGCCTTAAGCCCAAGAGTTGGAGGCTGCTGTAAGCTGTGACACCACAGCACTCTACCAAGGGCAACATAGTGAGACTCTGTCTCAAAAAAAAAAAAAAAAAGAGTTCACACAAATTAACAGCAGGTATATGTACAATTCAGATAGAAGAAACTATAAGAACATAAAAATTATAGTTTAACAGAGACCCAGTTCAAAACTCAATAAAGTACAACAAAACCTTTATCAGCATATATTTATGAAATTCTTTCTTGTCTGAATGAAATGTTAAAGTAAACCAGCACATTAAAAGAGAGAAAAGACGGCTCGGCGCCTGTGGCTCAAGCAGCTAAGGCGCCAGCCACATACACCTAAGATGGCGGGTTAGAATCCCCAGCCCAGGCTGCCAAACAACAATAATGGCTGCAACCAAAAAATGGCCAGGCGTTGTGGCGGGTGCCTGTGGTCCCAGCTGCTTGGGAGGCTGAGGCAGGAGACTCGCTTGAGCCCATGAGTTGGAGGTTGCTGTGAGCGTGATGCCATGGCACTCTACCCAGGGGGATAGCTTGAGGCTCCGTCTCAAAAAAAAAAAAAAAAAAGAGAGAAAAGACATATAAAAGAGATTTAAAAGAAAAGGTATCATTCAAAATTTGAATGAGCAATCAATAATGAGATTTCCCACCCCCTCTTGGTTGAACAAGTTTTGTTTTAATTGTCTTATTGAGACAACAAAAGGACAACAAAAACAATGCATAAATAAAATACTAGAGAACATGGAAACATTATATTTAGAGATGAGCAGACTGTTTACCATAAACCTATTCTAAACAGTCTGGCAATCCCACCGACAGCCATAAATGCAAGAGATAATATACCCAACAATAACCAATTGTTGAATTCCAATATTATATTGAGCCTATCATCAAAACTAGATCCCAAAGAACATAATCTGACCCACTGCTGTGAACAAAATTAAAACAGCAGGTTCTTCCTACCTCTGTCAAACAGATTTTTCTTTATTATTTATCTTTAAAAAAAAAAAAACTAAGAATATAAACGTTTTCACCAAACCAGGAAAATGCATGCCACATTTAGCTACAAAACCAGCAAACTGAACAAGATTTCCAAATAACAATAAGGAAAATGATCAGAAATATATCATTCCCATATTGCCATGTTCTTCCAATTTTTTTTAAATGCATCAATAGTGTTTACTCCTACTCTGATGGGTTTCTGCCTATAATAGCAAATCAACAAATACAGAATACCTTCAAGTTCAAGGCTGTCTTAGGCTACAAGAAATCAAAGACAGTCTCCAGTTGGTAAATGAAGACACAGATAGGAATAATTATAACTTGAGACAAAATAAACATACAAAGAAAAGTTCAAAGTATTGAGTTCAAAGGAGGTAAAATTTACTTACAAATGGGCTATAAGGAAAATTTTAGAAAAAGTAGCATTTGGTCTGGGGGTTAAATGACAGGCACACGTACTACACAAGCAGATTCTGCAACTGCCAAAGAGGTGCCACTCCAAGGGAAAGAAGTAAGATAAGCAAACAAGCAGAGTTGTGAAATCCAAAGCAAAATCCTCAATGTAGAGAGATCATAAAAACCCACAGTGTTAGAGGGGGAAAGTCCTGAATTTAATACTAACTCTGTCACTCACACTAGCTGTGTAACACTAGGACATTTTATTTAACCTCTCTGATTTAGTTTCCTCATTTATAAAACTGCAGTATCACCCCATACCTTGGGTAGGTTACTGTGAGAATTAAGAGAAAAAAATACGTAGAAGCATCTAGCACATAATAAGTGTTCAATAAACATTAGCTGTTAGTATTTTTAACAAGACTAAAAATATACTACCCAAAACATTGAGTGTACTACATTGGACAACAAATTGATAGGTTCTCAATAACACTTAGAATCAGCCTGGAAATAAACAAGCAACCAACCAACCAGCTACAATCCTGAAAGAGAAAATAAATGACAGGTGACTGAAGCTACATCATGTAGCCAGCCATGAGGACAAAAGGTTTAGGAGTGTGAAAAGAGAGAAAGATGCCAAATTATGTAAGTATACAGAGAAAACAGTAATCCAAACAGTGCTGGCAATAGCGTATCACACACTAGCATACTCAGGAACAAGCCCTGTGCTTCTCTGAGCCTGTGTGTCCAACTAAGCCCATCCAATAATGTGCCACTGACATATTCAATTATGATAAATTCCCTGTAAGGCTGAGATGTGCTGAATAATCCATCTGGTTAGCACACTTTTCTTCTCCAAATAAAATACACCTCTGACAGCAAACACTAACCAACTGTCTCCCCTTCAGACACCCTTATTCTGAATGCTTAACAACTTACAAGGACAGAGAGAAAGACCTTTCTAACAACTCATCATTGAATCGCAGGTAATCTTTTTCACAAATAACATCCCCCTAAGAAAGACATCCTAATGTATTCTCCATTTGAATGGGAGTCGTTCCCTGACTACAATATAACTCTAATACATAACTAAATCCTTTAGGGTGTAGTTGGTGGCAGTCAATGAAGCACAGAATTGAAACCGCAAGAAATGGTCGAGTTTGGCTCAAGTATACTGACACCATGGAAGAAAAGTAAAAGCCGCCATTCCTAGAATTAAATCACTTACTTCTAGATAAAAGGTCTCTGTCTTTGTTGAGTTAAGGTGCCAATTGCCAATTTGCTAACATTTTCATTTTGGTTACTTTTTAATTCCAAAGTGCCTCATGGATGTTGCCCTCCATACAATGAGAAGAACACATTTAATTAAACTAAAGGAGTATCTTCTAAACAGTATCCTAAAGCTTACAATTTATAAACATATATTCAAAGGGCAAGAGAAACAAAAATTTCAGCTATAGCAGAGCAAGGGTCTCCCAAGTGTGTACCCAAAGGAAGTTGAGAAAGAAAATCTACTAGAATCACAACAGTAAAACTTCTATTTATATTTATTATTACTCTTCTTTCAAAATGGTAGTTTTGCACATTTGTTTCCATCAAAAGGTACATCTCATTTTTAAAATGTGTAACAGACAGTAAAACTTGGAATATTATAAACTCTTAGCAAAAATTCCTCATAAGAAATGCATTGCTGCTTCCTTAACAATGACAACCACAATAACTAAGCCCACAAAGAGCTAGTATCAAAAAAGGATGCACAATAGTAACTATAATACAAAGTTTAGACTTTTCAACAAATGGTGCTGGAACAATTGAATGTCCATTTGCAAAAAAAAAAAAGAAAGGAAGAAACTTCAACACTTTCCTAGACTGTCTACAAAAAATTAACTCGAAATCAGTTTTCAGTCTAAATGTAATGCCTAACACTATAAAACTAACGGAAGAAAACAAATTTTTTGTGATTTTGAGTTATGCAAAGATTTCTTAAGACACAGAAACATGAACCATAACAGACAAGCATGACAAATTGGAATTCATCAAAACAAAAAAACCTGTTCTTCAAAACACAGTTAAGAAAACACCAAAGACAAACCACTGAGTAGGAGAAAAATACTTGCAAAACATATATGTAATAAAGACTTGTATCCAGAATTTACAAAGAACTCTTATAACTCAATAACAAACTCAGTAAAAACCAAACAAACAAGAAAAGCCAAAAGATTTGGACACTTCACCAAAAAAGATCTATCAGTAGCAAACAACCATACAAAAAGATGCTCAAGATCATAAGCCATATAAAGAAAACACAAATTAAAACATAGATACTATGACACATCCATTAGAATAAGTAAAATTAAGAAGACTGATAGGCTTGGCACCTGTAGCTCAGCAGCTAGGGCACCAGCCACAAACACTGGAGCTAGCAGTTTCAAATCCAGCCCGGGCCTGCCAAATGACAACTACAACCAACAGCCAGGCGTTGTGGCAGGCACCTGTAGTCCCAGCTACTTGGGAGGCTGAGGAAAGAGAATCAGTTGAGCCCAAGAATTGGAGGTTGCTGTGAGCTGTGATGCATGCCAAAGCACTCTACTGACATAGTGAC
>NW_003852416.1:11248356-11250658 GCF_000181295.1 Otolemur garnettii
AGGAGTTGGAGGTTGCTGTGAGCTGTAATGCCACAGCACTCTACCCAGGGGGGGACAGCTTGAGGCTCTGTCTCAAAAAAAAAAAAAAAAAAAAAGAACAGCCTGAACAAGAACAAGATCCCATCTCCCACTAAAAATAGAAAAACTAGCTGGGAGTTGTGGCAAGTGCCTATAGGCTCAGCTACTTGAAAAGCAGGAGGATCTCTTGACCCCAAGAGTTTGAGGATTTGAGGTTGCTGTGAGATATGATGACACCATGGCACTCAACCCACAGTGACAGAGTAAAACTTTGTCTAAATGAATGAATGAATCAATGAATACATGGCAGGGATGGTGGCACAGAGGCTGAGACAGGAGGATTGCTTCAGCCCATGAGCTTGATATTACCATGAGCCACTGCATTCCAGCCTGAGCGACAGAGACCCTGTCTTGAAAAAACAAATAAAAAAAAATGTTTTTAAAAGAATATATAATGGTATGGCCACTTTGGAAACCAGTTTGGCAGTTTCTTTATAAATTTAAATACACATTTACTATATAATCCAGCAACTGCACTTTTAGGTAGGTGTATTACCTAAGAGAAATGGAAATAAGGCACAAAAAGACTCATTTAATATCTTTATCATAGCTAAAAATGATAAAGCAACCTAAATGTCTATAAACCAACTAAAGAATAAACAAATTACAATAGATCCATACAATGGAATGTTACTCAGCAATAAGGACTGAACTGCTGATATTGAACATGAATGAGTCTGACAAGACATTATGCTAAAAGAAAGAAATCATACAGGAGAGTGTATGTTATATATACTACACTACATGTGTATATACATATAGGGTAACATAACACTCCATTTACATGAAATTTTAGAATGGTAAAACTGTACAACCAGAAAAGAGAGGCTCGGCGCTTGTAGCTCAAGTGGCTAAGGTGCCAGCCACATACACCAGAGCTGGTGGGCTGGCATCCAGCCCAGACCTGCCAAACAACAATGACAACTATAACCAAAAACCAGCTAGGCATTGGGGTGGGCGCCTGTAGTTCCAGCTACTTGGGAGGCTGAGGCAAGAGAGTCGCTTAAGCCCAGAAGTTGGAGGTTGCTGTAAGCTGTGATGCCCAGGAGTTGGAGGTTGCTATGAACTGTGATGCCATGGCACTCTACCCAGGGCGACAGCTTGAGGCTGTTTCAAAAAAAGAAAAGAGATCAGAGGTTTCCCAGAACCAGAAGTGAAGTGAGGAAACTGACTATACAGGGTCATGAGATAACGTACGAGGTGTAGTGATGGTTGCATGGCTGTGTATACATGTCAAGTCCCTGAATTACATACTAAAATTGGGGAATTTTGTCGTATGGAAATTTTATCTCAATGGAACTTATTTTTTTTTTTTAAATAAACCTTATCATGAAATTGAGGCAATAGTCTACCACAAAGTACTCAGGGATAAAAGTAAAATTATCAATTTTTTATTGTAGGAGACTAATAATATAAATTACTCAGAAGTACATAATTTGAAAACATCATTTCCTTTGGGGAATATTTGCTCCACATACTTTAGTTAGAAATATGAGGTCAAACAGAAAAACTACTGAATTATTAGAAGTGGTAATCTCTAGGAAGCAGAAATTAGATGGGGAGAGATGGTGCAGGAGAACTGTTACTTTTCTTTATAAGCTATTTATTATGGTTTTAATTAACTTTTTAAACTACATACATATATTACTTTAAATTTTAAGAATGAATTTAAAATAAATACTACATCACGTTCTATGGCTTGTACCATCAGAAATTAAGAAGTACCTTATACATAATAAAGTTATGAATTTGGGAAGTAATCAACTACGTAGAATCCTGAAAGTTAATGATTGCTCTTAAATATATTTTCAAATTTACAAAGGATATTTATGATAAACCACTATTTAGACCACCTTATTAGTTTGCAGCATGTTCTATCATAGAACAATACTCTATTAACCTTTAAAAGCAGAGAAAATATCACTGATTTTCTAAATAACCTGACTTCCAAATTATAAGTCAGTGTTTTAGGAAAAGAGTCAGGCATTAAACAAACATTTAGTAAAACCTGTCAAAACAACAACAAAAAATGGCACCATAACTAACAGCATTACTGATGAACGTAAAGCTCATTTTTTGAAGCTGCTCCTAATATAATATACTCAGTTCCTCCCTATAGATAGAGTAAGAGTCTATTTCAAAGAATCTTACTGTCTTGGCTTGGCGCCTATAGCTCAACGGGCTAAGGCGCCAGCCACGTACACCTAAGGTGGCGGGTTCGAAT
>NW_003852416.1:11251598-11255739 GCF_000181295.1 Otolemur garnettii
GTGTAGAGTGCCATGGAGTCACAGCAACCTCAAACTCTTGGGCTTAAGCGATCCTCTTGCCTCAGCCTCCCAAGTAGCTAGGACTACAGGTGCCTGCCACAACGTCCAGCTATTTTTTGGTTATAGTTGTCTTACTGTTTGGTGGGCCTGGGCTGGATTCGAACTCGCCAGCTCCAGTACATGTGGCTGGCACCCCAGCCACTTGAGCTACAGGCACCAAGCCTGTTTCTACCTCTTAATAATTATAAATAATGCTACTCTGACCATCCCTAGCTCTTAATAATTATAAATAACGCAACTCTGACCATCCCCATGCCAGTCTTTCTGTGAGCATGAAGAATAGGAGATCTTCACCTTAAAGGACCTCTTACAGTTTACCATTAACATCTGAGTTACCTCTCACACTTATGAAAATGGCTAGCAGTATAAAGCACATATTGTTCCTTAAACTACTGATACTTAATAATTGTTTACTCAAAGAATAAAAGAAACATGTTACTTAGATATTTATGATAATATATATCAGAAAGCCTCAACTTCACATGTGAAAAAGAAATCATAACTGTGTCTCCAATGACTATATCTGCTACAAATACAGTAGCAATAAGAACAAAGATATAAACGTTCCAAAACCAGTTTCATACAAAGCAATCAATTGAGCTTTCTCCAAAACTCTTCTTAAAGATATCTGTCAACATTTCATAAAAAAAATACCTTCAGATAGCCATGATCTTGCTCAAAGTGTTCAGCCCTTCATTCATGCAGTAGGTGTTTACTAAGTACCTCCACTGGGAATATAAATACTCTAAAATTACTATAAAATACACCTATTCTCATGGAACTTGCATTCTATCACCCCACTTTTTGCAAAAAATAATTAATGAAGCAGGACTCATTAAGAAATTAACATATGCCATACACTATGGTACTATAGCCTTACAATGTTAGATAACTATTATTCTATTTATTTATGTTTAAAACGTTCATATTTCATATAGATAAATTTTGTTTCTTTAGTAGTGGACTGAGTGATAAATTCTGTAAAAAATACTGGACTTAGAGCTTTTGGTAACAGTAACCCCCTAATCAACAATGACTCTAGAGAAAGATGAAATTCAAACACTTCTTTTGGACCTACAATACTATTTCCAGGAGTAACCTGCTTTACAAACTAACTAGATACTAACATGCAGACATTACAAAGGACTGATAAGATACTAATATGCAGATGTTAAAGTAATAATATTATGTATACCAAATAGTTTTAGTATAGCTATATCTAAAATTCTAAATTTTAAATTAGTGATTAACTGTTAGCCTACAAAGATTTTTTTTTTTTTTTTGGAGACAGAGCCTCAAGCTGTCCCCCTGGGTAGAGTGCCGTGGCATTACAGCTCACAGCAACCTCCAACTCCTGGGCTCTAGCAAGTCTCCTGCCTCCGCCTCCCAAGTAGCTGGGACCACAGGCGCCTGCCACAATGCCTGGCTATTTTTTGGTTGCAGCCGTCATTGTTGTTTGGAGGGCCCGGGCTGGGGATTCTAACCCGCCACCTTAGGTGTACATGGCTGGCGCCTTAGCTGGCTGAGCTATAGGCGCCGAGCCAGCCTACAAAGATTATAGCAACCAATCCTAATAGACTCAGTATTAACGGCAAAATTTTGTCTGCAGTTTTTAGGGACATTGAAGATCACTTCAGTTCTGTTATCCATATAGGAGAAACACACTAGATATGGTGGGATCAAAATTAAGCACCTGAAAGCTCATTCGCATGTCTTCTAATACCAAGGCAAACTTCTCATATACTTCTTATATACTCTAGTCCCTTTTATTATCTAAAAGGTTTTTTGTTTTAGTCTCAAACGATGAGAAGCCTAAACTGTCCCTGCCTAATTAACCAAAATCAGAATAAAAGAAAACTGATTGCTTCATCAAAATACATGACTCAAGACCAAATTATCTTGTTTCATAATTGAGAAACACCCAGCTTCAAATGGCTTCAAGAGTCTAGACACTGAGCCTCAAAAATCTGGCACTTACGTAGTATTCTCCAAAACCAACAAAAGTATTCCTTCTGATAAACAAAGGTAAGAAAATAAGCACCACAGAAAAACGCTCTTATTCAATGTCATAAAACTAAATAAAATCTGTAACACACATTCCCTGAAATGCATGCAATAACATTAATAACAAACTTTTCTCTCAAACCAAACGGTTTGTCTTATAAGTTAGTTCCTCAGACAAAATACATGGAATTTTGTTCTTTTTTTTTTTTTTTGAGACGGAGCCTCAAGCTATCCCCCTGGGTAGATCTACGTGCCATGGCATCATGCTCACAGCAACCTCCAACTCCTGGGCTCAAGCAAGTCTCCTGCCTCAGCCTTCCAAGTAGCTGGGACTACAGGCACCCGCCACAACGCCTGGCCGTTTTTTGGTTGCAGCCATCATTGTTGTTTGGTGGGCCCGGGCTGGGGATTCGAACCTGCCACCTTAGGTGTATGTGGCTGGCGCCTTAGCCGCTTGAGCCACAGGTGCCGAGCCGGAATTTTGTTCTAATACCAAGTTATGGAATCCCTGTATCTCCCTGAATGCATGTTAATCAATGGTCAAGTATATACTGTGAATCTATAGCATTCCTACAATAACCTATTGTAATCCCCTTTTCTATAAATTTAAACAATTTGCTCTCTGTTCTTTGCATCTGGCACAAAAATGGCCCTGTTCACAGCATCCTACTGCCTTGTATTATTTGCCATTTTATTATATGTAGATAATATATTTCCAAATACATCATAAGCTCCTCATGGAGCTCATGCCTCACAGCAGGGAAGCATATATAGCAACAGCTCTATGTAAGTTCAATAAATTTGGTTACTAATTACCTTCAAGAGAGCAATTTCAATAGCTAGTGAAAAAGGAAGCAAATTGCAGAGGGTTAAAAAAGAGCACTCATAATAAGGCACTAAAAGCAGCAGGCAGAGACCACACATTTCAGGCATTTGACAGAGCAGAAAAACAAAGCAGTAACACATAAAATTCCAGGTTACAGTCACTGAGTCTTAGTTTTAATTATTGCTAAAGGCTGTTCGCTGATACCAGAGAAACAAATCTCAGAGATTTGTCTTTTAGTTCTACCTATGGAAATTACTTGGCACAGCAGTCCAGTTTCCTCATCAAAAAAATGGGGAAAATATTCCACTCTACTTCACAGAAGTGTTCTAAAATTTAAATGAGATGATAATGTATGTTAAATAGCTTTATACATAAAGTAGGATATTAAATGTGTTACAATTGTTATTATTGTCAATGAAGATGGAGTCTACCCTTTGACCCAACAATTCTAATTCTTCATGTTTACCCTGAGAATCTAGGTGGACAAATACAAAGGTATCTGCAGAAAGATGTTCATTAACAGCCCTGCTGGGAAAGGCAAAAAAATGTGAAAATAACTTAAATCATTAATGGGTGATTGGCTTAATAAATTATGGTACATACATAAAACAGAGTATCATATAATAATTAAAAATAATGTCCACAGATATGCAATTATGCACATGAAGATATGTTCAACAAGACTACAGTATGTCCAACCTGAAGAAGTCTTCCCACACCCTCAAACTTGATCAGGTCCTCTGCTCCATACCTCACAGGATCTTCTGTTTTTCCTATAGGAAACTCAGCACATTGGAAATAACATATGTATGAATGTGTTTCATTCATTAGATGGCAAGCTTCCTGAGGGCAAGGAAATATAGTATGTATATGTAAATACACATATACACATATGTATGCAGAGGGAAAGTCTGCCAGTATTTTAAAATGTAGGAAAATAAAATGAAAAAAATAACAATAGTATTTGTCACTATAAAATAAGATTTAAAATGGGATCTAAAAATAAATTTTGCCAAGTTATACCATCAAACCTCTTTATTAGGCTCGGCGCCTATAGCTCAACCGGCTAAGGCGCCAGCCACGTACACCTAAGGTGGCAGGTTCTAATCCCCAGCCCGGACCCACCAAACAACAATGACGGCTGCAACCAAAAAAGAGCCGGGCGTTGTGGCAGGCGCCTGTGGTCCCAGCTACTTGGGAGGCGGAGGCAGGAGACTCGCTTGAGCCCAGGAGTTGGAGGTTGCTGTGAGC
>NW_003852416.1:11255990-11258163 GCF_000181295.1 Otolemur garnettii
AAAAAAAAACAAAAAAAAACCTCTTTATTAGATTAATATCTGGAAAAGTGTCCTCACTGAAGAAATTACAAAGATCCATGCTATATCCAAAAGTAAACAATGCTATAAGGAAAAATTTAGAAGAGATTTCTTTCTTTCAGTCCACAGTCCTACTTGGTTAGGATGATATGTATATAGTGCATAAAATCCAGCTTGGTATTAGAGACAACCCAATGGCTGTAAGACTCAAGCAAATCACTTACCATCTCTAGGACACGTGCTTTAAATCATAAAATGGGTGACAGTATCTTACCTTCATAAAGCAGAGAACTATACTAGATGAAATCCTGAATTCCCTTTCTACTGATATATTTTCATGATCTTCCACATATTTAATATTTTGATAAAAAGGCCTCTCATCAAATAGGAACAGACGCAGTTGATTTACAAGGCATGATCATTCAAGTCTCCTTCAATCTTTGCTTCCACCGAGGAGTATATCCTTAAGAAATCCAGCAACAGTGAACTTAGGCTTTAATGAAGCACTTAATGGAGAGCCCAAGTTTGCTTAGTATGAGACCTATAAATAACTCCTGGAACTTTTTCATTTAACTCGGTTTTGGTGGAAGACAGAATATTACAAAACACATCAAGCAGGATGTGTTAATCACCCAACATGCAGAAAATACTGAAGAACGGTAATAACATCATTAAGAATTTAACTGCCATTAATCTCCATTTTTGTCCTGAAATTCTGAGAGTTTTCTATGGACAAAGATCCTGAAACCATTTTTAAACATAGAAAATTTGAAAAACACAGAATAGTAAGGAAAAAAACTTCATAAAAATGGCTCAGCACCTGTGGCTCAAGTGGCTAAGGTGCCAGCCACATACACCTAAGGTGACAGGTTCGAATCCAGCTGGGGCCCACCAAGTAACAATGATGGGTGCAACTAAAAAATAGCCGGGTGTTGTGGCAGGCGCCTGTGGTCCCAGCTACTTGAGAGGCGGAGGCAGGAGACTTGCTTGAGCCCAGGAGTTGGAGGTTGCTGTGAGCTGTGATGCCATAGCACTCTACCTGGGGGGACAGCTTGAGGCTCTGTCTCAAAAAAAAAAAACTTCATAAAAATAAGGCTTCATTTAATTCTTCTATGAACAAATAGGTACATTAAACAGATAAAAACAGAAGACACAACATCTCAAATTACTATTGGAGAAAAATCCTCTGTAATTATCCTAGAAAAAGAATTTCACAACTATTTCTCCCCCAAAACCTGAAAATCCATACAAACAGAAAAGAAAAATAAAGCTAAAAATATAACAATACAATAATTCCCTCTAAAATAAGACTAAAACATTACTTTACTCTATAGTTTAAGAAAAGTGAAACTAAAGCATTAATACCCATCAGGAAAGTTGTTTTGTTTTTTAGTGTCCTCAGTCTTCAAAAGAAGAACTAAACTACCACTGTTATGAGATCCATAGGACACTACAGAGAAGACGTGACATATCAACTTGAATTTCAAGCATAAATTGGTTACTTACTACTTTTCAGGTCACCTTAAGGCAATGCAATTATAACGTACGGGTCACAGGCTCATACCATTATTTATTGCCTATATATGATAGACTTCTGGATCTTTGAATATGATATATAAGTTTTGCTATTTTATCATGACAAAGGGTGACAATAAAAATTCTTTAAAATTTAGTATTCTGCGACCTTCTATATTTGTTCAAAAGAATTGCAGTTTGGAGATTTTCATTCTTCAAATACTACATATTGTTTTTTTTTTTCCAAATGCATTGTCATCAACATCCCTTAGAACACAAAGTAATCAGAGTTTGCTAAAGCAGGAGTTGCCTACTATCCCATAATTTCTCCTTCCAGTTTAATATGGTACTTAGCACAAAAAAGAAACTCAATCTCTACATAAGACAGTCTACCTGGAGTTTGAAAACCTTCTAAAGTACCTACTGCTGTTCAGGGCCTTGTAATAGGTAGTGGGGATAAATGTAACCACTATGCTACAGGCTCCAAGCTGGGGATAAATGCTTAAGCAGAAGGGACTCAATCCCTGCCCCAATAGAGTTTTTAGTCCAATGAATGGGACACATATTTAAGAAACATTCTGTTATAAAAACTGTTTTCGGCTCGGCGCCTATAGCTCAACTGGCTAAGGCGCCAGCCACG
>NW_003852416.1:11258298-11284660 GCF_000181295.1 Otolemur garnettii
GAGGCAGGAGACTCGCTTGAGCCCAGGAGTTGGAGGTTGCTGTGAGCTGTAATGCCACAGCACTCTACCCAGGGGGATAGCTGGAGGCTCTGTCTCAAAAAAAAAAAAAAAACTGTTTTCTACAAATGGGATGAACACTATGAAGGAGAGAAGTAGGGATGCCATGAAATATGTGAAGCCCTAATGTACCCAGGCAGGTGAGGAAAGGCTTCCCTGAGGAAGTTATAACTGAGCTGAGGTTGAAGTGTTATTTAGATAAAGATAACTTGACAAAAGGAAAGGAAAAAATGATTCCCAGGAGGGAACAGAATATGGGCAAAGACCCTGAGGTAGAAGGAAACATGGAATATTGGGGGTAATGAAAGGAAGCCAGCCAGTGTAATTCATAAGAATTATGGCTGCAGAGATACCAGGTAAGATGTTACTGCAGATGTCCAGGTGAGAAGTGATGCGATCTGAAGGACTGTAATGAAATTAAGGGAAAAGAAGGCAGATTTGAGAGACATTTAGGAAGAAATAATTGTTACACTGAGGTCATGGCTCATTTAGTAGAGTTTTAAAGATGACAGACCTTAAGGTTTTCCAGTTTTGAGACCAAATAGTAAAGCTGAGAATTTGATCTTATCTGATGCTCCCCCATGAACCAGATAGCTATTACAGCCAGGTCCTCTAATAGTAGTAACATCTTAATAAGATTAATTTTAGGAAGTGTGCCAGAAGGCTGTCACCACGACATCAGTAAAATCAAGCATGTGTTTAAAAAATAGTTATATTATATATTACAAGTCATCTCACAAATGATAAAATTACTGGTATTTGCAGGATACACACTTGTAATATCCCATTATATCATGTATTTTTCTCTCCTTTGTACTTCTGTGAAAATAAGATTTCAGGGATTAGGGAAAAAGGGGAATAGAAACTTATTATTGGTCAACTTTTAGCATAAACCTATAAAGTAATATTTTTATCAAGAATATCATGTTATACTTGAGGACATGGGGGGGGAGTTAATTACTACTGTATCTTAGATGCTACCATGGTCAGAGAAACGGGTCAGATTAAACAGGTCAGAGAAACAATGGTCAGGTTTAAATGTATTATCATTTTATAATACACATCAATGCTCAAGATATGTGGCAGGAACAGAAACATCCACAAAGGTAGTTCTTTGATCAGGAAGAAGTAAAATACATACACTCATCAACTCTATTCCTTTCCTTGTTTTAGATGATAAAGAAAGGTAAACTTCTATAAAGTCTAACCTCCTGTTGGATGTAATCAGTATAGTATAAAATCTCTCTTAAATCCAAAAGTAAGCTTAAATGTAACAGGAAGCCCACAGTGTCCCCTTACAAATGGATTAACACTATTTCCCAAATACCATAGTATTGGAATTAGATCTTCAGCTCCTCTACTTCCATGAAGCAGAATTTTAAATATATGGTTAAAGAGAAATAATTGCTAGTGTTCACTTTCATATACTAGTTTCTCTCACAGGCCCCAGCCTAAACCCCATATATGGAAGGACCTTGACCTTGAGATAAGATGTTCTAAAAATCTATTTCTCTCTCTCTCTTTCTTTTCCTATACTTATATTCCCATGGAAAAAAATGCTTTCCTTAATCTTAGGTGGTCCAAGGTAGGTACTCCCTTGGGAACCTACCAGAACATGGCATGCCTATAGTTTTACAAATTTTCTGACATCCTATGCTAAAATATAGTAACTAGCACTATGATCCTACAGATAATAGTAGAATCCTAACAGGAGTAATAGCATGAAAGAAACATCATTTAGTCAAAATCCCAAGCTGAGCAAACTATAAGCCAACAGATGAGAAAGACTTTTTTATTAATGACCTGTAACATAATTGGTAAAATCCAGAAATGCACATCTTAATTATCCTTTAAAATCTTTGGGTTGTTAGTAAAAATGTCACATCTGCAATGATGGGGCGATATACTGAACTACTAATACACTAACTGATCTCTACAACTGTCACAAAATCAGAGTCACAGAACTTTATGGGGAAAAAGGACCTTGGTGAGTATCTAATAAATTCCCTCATTTCATAGAAAAAACAGTAAAGGGCAGGGAGGAAAAGTAATGAGATCATATACCTAATTACTAGAAAAGAGGAAAGACTTAAGTACTTGCAGCATGATAAAACCTAGGTCTGGTTTCCTATCTGGTACTCTTTCTTTCTTTCTTTCTTTCTTTTTTTTTTTTTTTGAGACAGGGCCTCAAGCTATCCCCCTGGGTAGAGTGCTGTGGCATCACAGCTCACAGCAACCTCCAACTCCTGGGCTCAAGCGAGTCTCCTGCCTCAGCCTCCCAAGTAGCTGGGACCACAGGTGCCCGCCACAACCTGGTACTCTTTCCATGTCTCCAAGTTAAAGAAAAAAAAAAAAGTTGTTTAATCTGTGTATGGATTGAAAGATACACAAAAATACAGCATATAAGTTTAAAGTTAGTTATGTTTCTAATTTAAAACTTTAAGTTTAAAAAATACATTCTGTCCCAAATGAAAAAATCCCCCCCAAAAGGAAATATATAGTTCAAAGATTAAGTCAAATAGAGAAAGAACAAATGTTTTGCCTCAGCGATGTCTGAAATATAAAAAGGACAATCCAACTTCCTGAGATCTAATTATTATCCATGGGAACCTCAGCTTTTCTGCATCAAGAACTCTAATCCTAACCTGACCCCCTAAATAACCAATCACATGGCTGGAGCCCCCCACAGAGTCTCCAGGAAAACTTAGTTACCCAGGGATTGCGCTGAACCCCTCTCCCATGAATGTTTATTATATTCCCTAGACAAAGCTTTGGCAATTGGAAATAAAGGTTTCATTTAATCTCTTATCAATGGAAAAGGCAACCATCTGTTAATCTTCTTTTTAAAAAAGTCTTTGAAAACTTCACATGAGATGAATCCTTAGAATTCACTGGCTTCCTGGAATAAAAATACTAAAGAAACAGCAAGACACTTCCCAAAGTTTTAAAAAATGGAAGTCAGCTATGTTTGAGTACATCTAGACAAGTATATTCTAAAGGATCTGTTCTCCTTGAAGGCTAAACATTTTCTTTTCTATTTTTGCTTTAGCCACCCCTTACCAATCCAATCCTGTGATTAAATCAGAGACAAAACCTGTCGTGTGGTCTTCTCCTTCCTCCTCCAAATACAAATCCACCATGCCCCTAACTTCCTAGTGCACCTAAATACTTGTACTCCTTTAACAAAGCTCTTGATTCTGCTTTATACCCTGCCAGAGCTATTTCTGACTTAAAAATTCTTTTTGGACCATTTTATACTTGGACAGAACAATGAAGACTGGCCCAAGACTACTTGCAGAATGGGCTGCATGCACAGACACATGCTGCCAAGCCTCTCAGCTTACCATCCTCTCAATCACAGACCTCCCGGTTACAGAAATCCGAGCAAGAACTTCTTTGGTTGTCTTTCCAGATTGTATTCTTGCCCTTCCACACAAAGCCAGGTTATGGTTCCTAGACTTCATTATTTTTAAAAGGCCAATTCCCCAACGTGGTGGTAAAGGAACCCATCCAGTGTTGCTCCAGAGTTAGGATTAGAGGAGAAATTTAGGTTTGACGGTCTGGCACTTCAGTATGAGTCTGTGCTCCTTCCCTCCAGTTCCCTTCTCTAAACTTCCCCAGCTGGCTACCTGTTGGCAGTGCTGGTGTTGCTGCTCCCGCTGCTGTGTTTCTGTGCCCTGCTCAACCTCCGTGGGGGCTTTGAATGCTGCAGCCGGGGGCTTGGCATGGAGGGGAACGATGAGGCGTAGCCATGTTCACACTCTGAAGAGAGCAAGGAAAAAACAGATATAAGAACACAGATACCCAAATCCATGGATCCACAAATCCGAGGTCCTTAGAATAACAGGTTTTTGAAAGCAGCAGTAGTAAACTGTTTTCCACTATTTTGGGTTAGAAGATAAAAAGTCCCAGTCCTTGCCTGTATACCAATCTTGTGACATACAGAGACCGAGCCCACCACCTGAAATGATTTATACTTCCCCTAAACCAAATAATTTCTCCTTCCTCTCCAAAATCCTTTTCTCCAAGAACTCTTTCTGAGATTAATACCTTAATTGCCAAGCCCGGTTAACCATTCGCTGCAATGATTTCGCTTGACTCAAAACTCCCCTTTTCCTGAGCAGCTCTCTCTGCTGGTAGAGCCTCTCTGAGCCCCGCGTTTTTGTGCACATCACATTGTCAAGGACCTGGTTTCAGAGGACTTACTCTCTCCCGACACCAGTTCCCAGAGTTCCTGTTCTCCACACCCCAATCTCTTCCCAGCCTCTCCAGTGGCCACCGCGAAGGGATCCCATCTCTGCATACTCAGATCCTCCATGGGCCTTCCCTCCCTCGACTTTCCCACAGCCTCAGCCGTCCACTCAGATCCGCCCGCCCCCAGAGCCACCAGCACGTTCCTCGCCCCTCCGCCTCCGGGTCCCTTCACTCTGGCTGCCCGGCCCTCCAGCGCCCCGCAGTCCAGGCTTCTCCCCTCCCCGCCCCCACGCACGCGAGCACCTTCCCTCACACCTGTGCGCCTCACGCACACCTCCACCTACAAACTCACGTGCGCCTCGCTCCAAATACACCTGCCCGCGCGCGCGGAGCGCACACCTTCCACACGCGCACACCTCCTCTCACGCCGCACACGCTCACTACACACGCGCACCTTCCCTCACGCGAACCTCCCCTCACGCGCGTGCATCTTGTCTGGGAGCACACACGCGCACCTCCCCTCAGGCGCGCGCACCTCGTCTTAGAGCGCACACCCGCGCGCCCTCCCTCACCCGTCGCACCGCACTCCCCGCGCGGACAAGAAGCGCACGGGCTCCGGCGTCTGAGGCGTGGGAGCCCAGCCGTTACCTCGCTCCCGGCGCTCCAAAAACTCCGCTGCCTCCAGCAGACGCTGCACGTTGATCATCCGCACCCGCTCCATGGGCACCGCGGGTGGCAACCGGGCCTCTCCGCGCTCCCTTCCCTGGCCGACAGGAGGCGCCGCAAGAGGCTACAGTCCGGCACCGCCCCCGGACATGTGCGGCGGGTGGGCGGGCCAGCTCGGCAGCTGCTCGGCGCGCACTCCGCCGCCTCCGCAGCCCCTGCCGCCGCCGGCAGCCCGCGCGCGGTTTGTTTACCTCCCGGCGCGAGCACGGGGGAGGGGCGGGAGCAGCGCCACGGCCCGCCCCCGCCCGCCCCTTCCTCTGCCCCCCGGGAACGTAGTCCCGCCCCGCCCACTGCACGCCGGGATTCGTATGCACACGGCTCCAGTGCGCCTGCGTCCATTGGGATCCTGCAATGGCTGCTGGGAAATGTAGTTCCGCCGAGCTTCCCCATTTGTCTCTACGGCGGAAAACTAAGAAGTTGCCGGAATTTTGCTTGCGGAAGGGAAGGATTCGAGCGGGCTGTGAGTCTACTCCAGAGAAGCTTATCTCTCAGCGACTCCCTGTGGGTGCCCAGGGAATGAGGCATTCCTTGTTTGAAGTGCCATATTCCAGTTCTCCTACTTTCTCATGTAACTTATGTGCCTCAGTTTCCTCATCTGTAAAATGAGGAAAGTAATACACCTGCACGGACAGCACACACAGAAACACTTGAGAAGCCAAAATCGCTGTTCAAAAACAAGAGATGATTTCCTCAAAAAGGGCTTCCATGAAACCCTGCTTCCACACAGACAAGTAGTTATGAAGGTTTTAATCATATTTTTTAAAACTTTCTCCCTCTATTTCTCACTAGAGCTTTTAGACTCCAAAAAAAGCTCTCTGGTGTTATGACTTCAAGCCTCATGGCTAGTGCCTCTGGCTATTCTCACTGCCAATCTCTTTCCAAGTCCTTAATCTAACAAATCCTCAGTCTAGTCCAGGTTCCTCAACCATGGCCTTGTGACATTAGGGATGGTAATTCCCTCTTGGAGCTCTGTTCTGGGCATCCTAAGTTATTCAGTAGCACACTACCACCTCTCAGGTGTGAAGACCAAAAATTCCTCCAGAGTTGTCTAACGTCTCCTGGGACCCAAAATCGGTCCCCACGCTTCCCCCAGTTGAAAGTAACTGATCTAGGTAGAACAAGGACAAGAGGATCCTAACTATTGAAGGCCCTAAGAGTAAACTGGGGACTATGTAAACAAATCTATAACTTTTTCCCACCCTGATGATTTTATTTCTGCTGGTTGACATCCAAAACAAAAAGAAACTCCTGGTGAGGGGAGAATTTTCCCTTCCCCATGGTCAATCCATTGGCGACTACAGAAAATACTATCTTGGGATGGAAATCTTATCCTCTCAAAAATGTAGCATCTGATGCATTTTAACATCCTCTCCCTTGTGCTGTGGGTTTTTTTTTTTTTTTTTTTTTTGAGACAGAGTCTCACTCTGTTGCCCTTGGCGGAGTGCCGTGGCGTCACAGCTCACAGCAACCTCCAACTCTTGGGCTTAAACGATTCTCTTGCCTCAGTCTCCCAAATAGCTGGGACTACAGGCACCCGGTACAACACCCGGCTATTTTTTTTGTTATTGTTGCAGTTGTCATTGTTGTTTAGCAGGCCCAGGCTGGGGTTCAAACCTGCCAGCCTGGGTGTATGAGGCCGGCATCCTACCCACTGAGCTACGGGCGCTGCCCTGTATTGTGTTTTTGAGGGGTTATTTTTTGTTCTTTGTTTTTTTTTTCTTTTTTTTTGGTAAAGTGAACAAAATCTCCAATGAGGTCACAAGCTATAAAATTCTGCCAGCTCTTTTAATAAATACTACAGCTGGCACCACATTTAAGAACCAAATAGATGTTCCATCAAATGCAAGGAGCTCCAAAATGAGGTGTTCACAAGCCATGAGAGAATTTATTTATTTATTTATTTATTTATATATAAAGGCTTTGTAAAAGAAACTGTGCTTTTTCAGCTGTTGGCTAGGTCATTCTACATCTAGGTTTTCCCATTGGGTGTTGGTAGCAGCCAGCCTCAACAAGCGATGTATTGAGTACGGTTGGGATGGAATTATTTTCAAGAAAATACCCATTCAGAACATTTGTTAGTCGCAGGTAGACATTATTATACTGAAAGTTAGTTTCCACCACTTGTAGAACACCATTAAGCTTCAAATCTCAAATTGCCAAAGGAACAATTAAGTTCCTACCCCAGGAACTTTAAAGAGGCAGTTAATGACAAATACAACTCTACTTTGCCCAGAGGGACGTAAACCCACCAAGAAAAGTAGTGTGAACTGAAAATTTACATGAATTCAAGATGGGTTTAATTCTATAGGTTATAAAGCCAGAGCAGGTTAGTGAAAGAAGGCTAGATAGGTGGTTGGGGCTCAAGCCTGGTTTTTCACGATTTAGCTCCAGGTGCACTAACCAGCCCTTCTTCTCAACTAGAGGGCCAAGATGAAGAGATGGAAAGTAGAACAAAAGTCACCAAAAGGCTACCTGCTTACACTGAGCAAGAGAATGGTGATGGTGATGGTGACTGTGGTTTATGTACAGAAATCATCAAGCCTTTTCTAAAAGCAATTGAGGGGACACTTCCTTCCCCCTGCTCTGGCTGCCTCCTCAACTCCTGGCCTGAACCTTGGCCACAAGGGCCTCCCATAGCACAAAGCTTAGGGCTGTAGCCTCAAAAGAGTGATGTCACTCACAAACCGTCCCTCAGCAACAGACTCAGCCTGGAAAAACCCAGAGGCAGCCATGGCCTTTCTTTTACTCAGGTGAAGCTACTTCGCACTACAAATACAGATGGGAAACGGGAAAAGCAAGGCTACCAACGTCTACTGACAAAAGAATGGGAAATCCTACCCATAGTCTGTAGTTCTGTCTTCTCCTTAAAGTATCTCTCTAGGTGGAGGGATGTGGGGAGAGAGGGAAGGAAGGGTAGTCTCATTTGAAAACAGAAAAATGCCCTAGAGTCCCCCAGACCTCTAACAGTCACAGCCTGGATGAGACAGCTTCATGAACAATGGACGCTCCTCTGTTCTATCTTTTCTGCAGAGAGGAGAGACGGAGTGAGGTGAAGGGGCCATGATGCTAAACTGCAAGTCCAAAGCCACTGTGTTGGTGACACCTGGTGCTTAGAACTTCCCTGAAACTGCAAAGTGCTTACTGTGCAGGGCACTGTTTCCTGCAGTTATCTTGAAGGATGGGGGGTTTCAGATAATCGAGGTTGGGGACAAGGGAGAGTGAGCTCCGAGGTCCTAAATGAGAACCCTAACAGTAGCACATTTTCCCATCCCCCACCCCAAAATGAAGATCGCAGCCGCCTCCCACTTCTCCCTCCCGAGCCCAGAAACGTGAAGAGCAGCAGAAAACCTTTCTGTCTGCACAGTGAGTCAGCCCTGCCTAACTTCATGCGTAAGCTCTCAAGTCAGCGGCAGCTCAGAGCTGCGGGTCTGTGTGCAGCCGAGATAAATTTGGGTCTAGAAGGGATGACGTAATGCTAAACCCGAGAGGTAGCAACCTCCTCCCGGGGCTCCAGTCGCCAGGGCTGCAGGCTGACATCCCAACCACACGGAAACGCACCAAGCCACCAGGTGCCCGAGCTGGGGAGAAAGGGAAAGGGTATCAGGTGGGGGGACTGCGGGGGGGGGGGGCAGTGTTAATCTGAGATGGCGGAATCTGGAAGTTTGTTGTTTTTTCACTCTAGTTTTTCGGAGTTAAAAAACAGTCCACTAGCAAAGGTTCTAACAGCTACACTTGACTTCCACCCTAACCCACCTCTTCCGTCTCAGAAAGGGGCGTCTTAGATTTTATTAAATAGCCCTTATTCCAGCAGCCTATTTCAGTGACTTCATAATGGATGAAATCTCTCCAGTGTCCTTTTCTTTCTTTTTTGTATGAACTTGAATCCAAAAAGAAATCTGCATTGCAGGATTGAATTAATATGCACATCTAAGTGGCTTGCTTACTCCGGAGCAGTGCTTGGGTGCTGTAAGGTGCAATTGATAAGGTATTCAGGAGGATTCTGCTAGGTCCACACCAAGTGACCATTTCATGGTTTATGTCATATAAGTTTATATTATTAAGCTGATTTCTCAGTACATTTTTCAGTTGAGAAAACTGAAGCTCAGAGAGGTATGGTAACTTGCCCAAGGCCACACAGCTGTCCATCAAATTGATGGAGCAAGGATTGAACTCAGGCCTGCAGTCCTGTGCTGTCTTCTCATCTCCATACTTCTCTTTCTGGCTGATTCATGTTTAAAGAAGAAAAGAAAAACTAGAGTGAATTTTCTGATCCTTTAAACCTGTGGGGCCCCAATCCTTTAAATGTCAGGATCAAGTTACATGGTTCATTTTTCCCTAAGGAAAGGCTGCCCTCAGAGTCAACTCCTTCTCTGCTGATGATGACTGAAAGCCCTGAGCCCAAACTCACTCTTCCACTATAATTAAAAGACCACAGGTAAACAAGCTTTGTTGTATCGAAGTAGTTACCCTCATGAGAAATGCTCTCAAATACTTTTTTCAAATGACCTTTGCATCATTTGTTGCTGTAGTCATGTAATATTCTCCTATACTTTGTGGCTGTAATCATTTATATTGGTAGATTTTGTGGCTTTCAGCCATATTTGACATATAACCTGGTTGGCCAGGGTATGTTATTCTTTTAAAGCAGTGCTCAATTCCATGAGTTAGTATTTTTGCTTAGAGTTTTTGCATCTACATATATTCAAAACGAGAATAAACTATAATTTTCTTTTTTGTTGCATGCGTAGGTTTTGGTATTGCAATGATCTAGTCTTTTAAAGTTGATTTAAAGCCTTAAAAAAATAATAATAAAAGCTGCTAGAGGCCTTCTGCTGCTAAGAGGATACCCCACATTCTTGCCACAGCCCTGGGTAACCCTCCTTCCCCTGCCAGGAGCTGGCCTAGAGTTGCACTACCCCCACGCCTTGGCATCACTACCCCCTTCCAGGGAGCAGACCTCGTAGAGGTCACTCTTAGCCCAGCCAGGCCCTAGACACTAAACCACACATTCAGCTCCTGCTGCCTTATGTCTGAGTTCTCTCAGCTTCAGGTGCAGCATTTATAATAAAAACAGGCTCTTGCCTGTCTGAGGACAGGTGATCTCACCATTTCTTCCAGCTCCAGTAATCTGATTCTATGATGCTGGGGTTCTTCCAGAACCATGTGGTCCACTTGCCTACTCCAGTGCCATGTAGCTCAAGCTGACTGTGTGCACAGAGCCGCTCCTACAGTCAGTTCATTTAATCCTCTGAGATTCCTGTTTTACAGACTAGGCCCAGAAAGGTTAAGTAATTTGCCTAAGGTCACACAAGGAGTGATAAGATTCAAACCTCAGTTTTCTTGGCAGCCACAGCATACATCCGTATTAGGTTCAATCAGATAAGATCAAACAGAATTGGTAAGGGCAATGGTCTCAATCAAGGGCAATCCCATTCCTCTAGGAGGCTTTAAAAATGTGTAGGAAGGTCTTTTTCAATGTCAAAATGACTGGGGGTAGGAGTTCCAGTGGCATTTAGTGAGTGGGAACCAAGGATGTTAAATCCAGCAGTATTCCAGACTAATCTGTACAAGATCAGTCCCACCAATAGCTCCTTTGTTGAGAAACACTACATCAGAAAGATAGAAAACTCATCATTTATTTAATAAATATTCCTTAAGCATCTTTATGTGCTGGGCCCTTAGCTAGATGCTGAACATAGAATAAGTAACAAAACTACTCCTGGTCTCTTTCCTCAAGGTGCTTACATTCTCACCCAATAGACTGATGATAAGCAAGTAACATCACTGTAAATTGTGATAAGTAGGATAAGTGATAAATGATAAAGGGGAGGTAGGTTTAGGCGCATACGTAGGAGAGCTGGAAAAACAACAAAGGCTGTCCAGGATATCTTCCCAAACTTTAAAGAGCACAGTCACCTAGAAATTGTGACAAATGCAGATTCTGCTTCAGCAGGTCTGGGCTGGGGCCTGGAAGTCTCATTTCTAATAAGCTCACAGAGGGCGCCAAGGCAGACTATCCTCGAACCACACTTACTCCAAACAGCAAGGCTGAAGGCCATGGCAAGGAGTTTGGATTTTTATTCTAAGTGAGATAGGAAAGACACTATCGTAGGGCTTTGGCTGGGTGGCTCACACCTGCTGTCCCAGCACTTTGAGAGGCTGAAGGAATATTTGAAGGCTGAAGCAGTAGGATCACTTAAGCACAGGAGTTCGAGGCTACTATGAAGTATGATTGTGCCAATGCACTCCAGCCTGGGCAACAGAGAAATGCTAAACATTTTTAAAAGAAAGAAAAGTGAAGGCCTTTAATCAAATGAGTAACACAAACCAGTTGTATTTAGGATCATTCTTGTTTCCTAGATCTGGATCTGGGAAAGGACTATATAGAGGCCTATATCATTTGGCCAGATCCAGCTGGCCCACACTGCTTCAGTGGCAGCCAGGACCCAAAGCTCATCTCTGCGCTCACATTTGTCTCTCTCTTCTGGCCTGTCTGGCAGAAACCCTTGGCTCCATATACATGACAACACAGTTGTCCTACAACCTGGAGGCCTTCAGAATGCCTAGCACAGCCTAACAGGGTGTGGACTCACACTTCTGACACCTTGGCTTGCAAAGCCACAGGAGCCCTACTGGTTGGGTGAGTTCCCCAGGGACTGCTGGGCAAGGAAGTATTGCACGTGCAAGCAGCAATACCCTAGGCCATTGCCCTTTAGAGGAAGGGTCCTAATAGGCTCCAGTGTCAATGCCAAAAGAGCCCTGGAAGGTTTTGGCTATTTTCTTTCTGCCCTGGGATGACTGGGGAGAAAAGGAAGCCATCTAGGCCTAGGGGCACATTCCCAAGGGGACCCTCAGCCTGGACTTAAAACATTACAGATTCCAATTCTTGCCTCATGCTGACTTCTTGCTCCCTAAAGGTTCTGCCAATGTCTTAAGGTCTCTCTAGGAAGAAAGAGAAACCCTGCGTTTGCCTCTCTCTTCTACTATATGTTAGCATGTTACGTTGGGAAAGTTAATTGGTCTTGCTAAGGAAGGCTAAGGCTTTCCTCATCTATAAAATGAGGGTAATTATAGCACCTACCCATTGGACATTTGTGAGGATTTAATATAAAGCACTTAGCTGGCACATGGTAAAGGCTCAGTAAAAGAAGGCCACTGTCACTATTCCTTTAGAAAACAGAGAAGACATTGCACTTGTCGGCAGTCCTCTTGGGAACAGGTTATTAGACTACCAAGAGACAGACAAGAATTGCTGATTGGTTTCTATTTGCTTATCATTTGAACTGGAATATAGAACTGGAACTGGTGGCCACACACGCTTCACTTTGGAAGCACCAAGCACGCTGTTTGTCTCCTGAGAGGTTTTAGAAATGTGTTGAATTGAGTTCAATTTTATAGCTAGTAGAAAGAATGAAAGAAAGTTGTTTACAAGGCATTCAGAGTCTTGGGAGTCTAGAAATATGGTAGGATGGCCAGGCTGTGGTGGAGGTAAGGGGGAGATAACACAGGCACACCATACAGTAGAAATAAAAACAGAGGCCATACTAGCTTCCACTTGCCACTCATGGCCAGAAACAGAGTAGCCCTGCAGGTGCTCTACATTTTAATGCAGAAGTCCCAGGTCATCTTTATTTGAGGATTCTTGCTAACGGCAATGAAGATACAGAGTATGATATTGCAAATAAGAGGTAATCCAAATCCCTGTTTACTGGCTTTAGTTTAAATTTCCCAATCTCCCTCTCCTGCAGGAAAGAGTGTTTATCTTTCAAATTTTGTTGTGTTTGAATTTCCTTAGCAGATACTAGACTTGGATATTTGAGGTATGTGCCAAGGGCATGTTGCATGGGAGACTGGGCTTGGCACAGAACCGGTGTGGGCAATTCTCCTAGTGTAGAAGGTCCCTATCAGTAAAGAACTGAGAGTAGAATTTGTTTATTTACAAGGTTGCTTACATTGTGCTTGGTTTCCTAAGCTCAGGCTGTAAAGAAAAGAGAAAGAAAATGGAGAAGAAGAGATGAAGAAAGAAAAGAAAAAAGTCAGTTCTGTAGAAATCATAAGAACAAACATGAAAACCCAAAGGATTTTAAACATGGAGGGTGGAGGCAGGGAGGGAAGGAACTGCAGACAGTCCCCAGGTTACAAACAAGATGTGTTCTACAGGTTTGTTCTTAAGTTGAATGTGTATGTAAGTCAGAACAGGTACATTCACCTATTACCCATAATAGAGCCTCTGTTCATGTGAGTTGTCTATCAGTGGGATGTTTGTAATTTGGACACTGCCTGTATTCCTTTTGGAAGCCCAGGATAAATTTCTATTCCGTCTCTAATAATGATTAAAACCAAAGATACAAAGACTAAGTCAAATGCCATTTCACATTTTGGGGGTTTATTTTTAAGACAACTTTATATTCAAAACCTGGCATTGGAGTAGAGTATCTGCTCCATGAAGCCAGGTACTGTACCTCCAGGACCTAGCACAGTGCCTGATATAAAGCAAGTATACGCTCCCCCCACATGCCAGTTTAACAAATAAATTAATGAACAAACTCGCAAAACAAATTTAGAAAGACTGACATGCAACATAATTCCGCATCTTACCAACGTACTTGCTGTAAGGGCCTTTTCAAGAGTTTCTCTAGTCTCATTTTTTAAAAAAAGAACTTCTATTTACATATATTTCCTGGGAACTTATTGCTCAAAGCAGGAGTCACCTGAACTTTCAAAATGTTTCACAACCAAGGGGCCCAGCACACGTTCTGCCAAGATGAGGAAGCTAAAGTAGCCTCCCGCTTGGGATGATGGTGGCAAATGTCTGTTATTTTTGGCTGTAGAGATCAAGTCACCTGTTGACAGCTTTAACACTTCTAGCCAGCCCACTCAGGTGCAATGATAAGAGGGTTTCCTTTAAGTTCAGCAGAAGTGCCAGAGGACAGGTGTCTGTCCCTTGGGAATTGATAACTCTTTCTCTCTCTCTTCCTTCCCTTCCTCTCCCTTTCTCTCCTCTCCTCTCTCTCTCTTTCTCTCCTCCCCACTCCAGTGTGAGTCCAGAGCTCTACCCCCAAAAGGAGCGCCCCCAAGAAGACATGAATTTCTCCTCTTCAGTTAAGGCTTGGGGCAGCCATCTCATCTCTGTCACCATATTCTAGCTCCTTCCTCCCTCCTCCTACCCCTCAACTGTAAAAGAAAATATTTTTTTAAGTTTGGCAAATTCAAATTACCTTCATTTTGAAAGACGATTGAGAATGTTGCAATGACCTTGGTAATAACCAGACACACCCTGGGATCAGTAAACCAGGTTTGAGAATTGCTGACTATATAAGCACTGGACCTATAAAACAAAAGCCCAGTTTGGGGCTCAGGCTCAGACCCATTCTCCTGTCAGGCAGAAGGGAACACAGCCCAGAAGGACCTGGTTCTGCCGCTGCTGTGTCATCTTGAGCAAGCCACTGTCCCTCTCTGGGCCTCAGCCTCCATGTCAGTATAGTCAAGATGATGAATGCTCTGTGACCTCTGGGACTCTTTCTGGCCCTGATGCTCTGTTCTACCACCTGCCTCCTTTATAAACAAAACCCAAAATGGAGAGAATGAAGAATGGAAGGGAAGAGAAAAGTGCAAAAGGCCAGACTACCAGAAATCTCCCCCCTTTTCTACCTGCTGAAAATTGCTTTCCTTGTCCTGCAAGAAGATTCCCATGTCTTTCTGGGTTGTTGCTTTTTTATTTCTTTTTCTTTCTCTCTCTCTTTTTAAAAGCCACAAAGCCACAAAACCATAAAATTTACCTCCCCAAAACGGGTGGTCTGGAAGCCAGAGCTATTGGGGGTTAGGTGTGTTAGGTCTGACTTACTGGTGGTATCTAAGCGAAGACCAAGCCAGGGCAAGCATGTGCTTCTCCTCCAGAAACCCAGTTTAAATCAATATTTATCCAACTGTATTTATAGAAAGTGGTGGTGGCAGGGAGGAGGGGGTGGGTGAGGAGGCAGGGGGATCTAAAACAGAACAAGCCACAATGACTGATGCAAATCTTTGTGGCCAATTCCCTTCTGCAGGCCGGGCTTTTTCTTAAAAGGCAAAAGACCCGGCTTTTGATGAACCTGCTGTTGGCCCCAGTACCATAGCAACAGCCCCAAGTCCTCTAATATGCCCAGAGGATAGACTAGGGAAAGGCAGCAGGAGGGGGGTGGTGTTTCCTAGGAACCCTAAACTTGAGTTAGGGCCAGCAGAGTTGAACAACTCTGAAAAACAAAAATCCTCTCTCACTGGCTATTCTGTCTTCAGCCTCACTTCTAAACCTTTTCTAAACAAGGTGTGAGCAGGATAAAACATGCTTGAATAATCAACAAGGTGTTTCAAATACCAGCTCTGCTTCAGGTTGCTGGGTGACCTTGAGCAAGTCATTTCACCCCTTTGGACTTCATTCCTTGGCTATAAAATCAGTACACGTGTGTACAGTTAAGACTGGATGAGACCGCAGGCTCAGCTCTGCTGCTTACTGACCATGCAACCTTTGGACGAGTTACCTGGATTCCCTGCTCCTTGCCTACCTCTCTGTAAAATGGGATAATAAAAGTGTTTCTGTCACAGGGTTGTTGGGAAGATTGGAGTGGATAAAGCATGTACAGTCCCACACTTGGTATGTGGTTAGTACTCAATAAATGGTAGCCGGTATTGATATTATGTAATACAATTAGACTTTTGCCCCAGCCATCCCAGATGAAAAGCATTTCTGGATGTGTCAGTGGGGAATTATTTTGGTGTGAGACGAAAGATGAGTGACCAGCTGCTGCCTCAATAACTAATAGAGCCTCCTTTTTCCTCCCAAACCAGGAATGGCTCAATTTGGCTTTGCTAACTTCCTAAGGCCCTGTCCTCTTTCCCTGGATTGCCCTTCCTAGGGCACCCAGTGGCGGGGAGCTCTGGAACTCCAAAAATCACAATTAGCCTCTGAACAGTCTTCTTCTGACATTTACCAGTAGGCAGAGACCATATTTAAAACTGGGGGGAAAGCTGCATCAGGAAACATAATTTAGGGTGCAGAGGAAATAGGGCCTGATCTAAGAATGCTCTTCACCCAACTCTACTAAAAGCAGTTACCCTATACCACTCCCACCAACAAATCAGCCTATAAGGTTTCCAGAAAAAAGCAATTACATACAGTGAGTAGATGTTCAATACAAATTTGTGGAATGAATGAATGAATTCATCATAAGATGCTGCCAGGCAGAAACATTAGTTGCCATCAAAGCCTTCAATTTCAGCACAAGTTGCCCTATTCTCTTAGCTTCTAGGCCAGTACCTTTTCATTCTTAGGGTCACAGCTGTTGACAGAATGCAGTTTTAGCTCTCCAACCCTGACCTATGGTCTCTTTGTAGGCTTTGGTCAGAGCTCAGTATTTCCTACTCTCCTGCAAGTAATAGAGAGGCTATTTTACGTTCCCCGGCTTCCAAACCTGATCCCTGTGCCACAGCCAGTGGCAGCCAGTAATTGACAAATATAACTGATCAAGACAGTTATATTGTCGTCTGTCTGCCCAGTGGTTGTATATGCAATGGGTGATAAATACGAAATAGTGTAGGTGATCTTTTCCCTTAAGAAGCTAATTATCTCCCTTTGAAGATTAATACACAGAAGCAAGTGGAGAATTCCATGGTTATCAAAGCTCAGAGAAGTTACTATTTATCTAGCACCTATTATATTTCAAGTACTTGAAACATTTAAATGCAGTACCTCATGCAGTTGTTTGGCAATGATAAGAGAATGGTCCTATTTCCTTATCCCCATTGTACAAAAATGAAATGGACCTCAGAGAGGATAAGTAATTTGTGGCTAAGATTACACAGTCAGTAAGCCGCAGAATAGGACCCTGCTCCATATGCTTGCAAAGTTTTCATTCTCTCAGCTACTCTGACTTAATAAAGAGAGCCAAATGGACAGAAATAGGCAGGGGAGGCTTCCTGGAGGACATAGGAACTGACCTAAGTCTTGGGGGGACGTAGGATACAGATGACCGCAAGGAATTAAGAGAATAAGGGCATTCTAGACAAAGGGAAGAGTCTGAGGCAAGCACAAAGGCTTGCCTGTGAAGCCTACTTGCTGGTGGACCTGCTGGACAGGAGCAGAGATTTCATGGTGGAGGAGAGATTGAGCCAGGAAGGCAGGGTGGGGTCAAATGACACCACACAATAGCAGCTCCCTGCACCAGGAGGAAGAGGCTGCTTCTTGCCCTATCCATTCCCCCTAGAAAAGCAATCCACCCTGGAACGAGAGACCCACTCAAGGAAGAAACCCAAAGCTTACTAGTCTTGTGTAATCATTCTTCTCTATCTTAAGTGTTGCCTCCAAGGCCACTGGGAAGCCCGTTTCTCTCCTCCAGACCTTACCTGCTATCACAGCTTCTTCCTCCAAATAGTTTTTATACACCTGATATCTGTGAACCTCTTTTTCCCTCTGAGTTTCAACCTTTTCCAAAACAAGAACTAAGTCTTTTTCTAAGTATTATTCTTTGTCACTGCTCCACTAGACTTTAACTGCATTCAGATGATAATGCTAGCATTTTTTTTACATTTTTTTTTACATATAACTTCGAATTTGTGATAACAGGGCCACAGTCGTCAAGGTTAATATTTCTGGAAGACTCCAATTTGAGAGTCATAGGGGCACACATGCAAATATACCTGCACTTTCCAGGGAATCTCTTGCCTTGCAAACAGCTGACAGTCAACACTGTTGGCTGAATTTGAACATTTCCCCCAAGAACACTCACTCTATCTACTGGAAATAATTCAGCACTGTGGCCACAACTTAGTGAACACTCTTAGTACGGAAACCTCAACAAGGCAATGAGAAGCAGTTCTGGCTACAATGGAAAATAAGGCAAGCTCCTGCCAAGTAAGTGCTTTGCAAACAGCAGCAAAAACGGAACATGTGAACTCGTGACTAGGGTCTATCGTGCACCTCAGGAAGATCTCACCTAATTTGAAATGGAGAATCGAGGCTGGACGCTCATCTCCAGGGAAAATTGCGTCCCTTTAAGAACAGACTGGACCAGCTGGCCACACTACAGCTCCCAGAGATTTCCTGGCTGGCATCCTGGCTCCACCCTCCAGCCTCTAGCCTCAGCAACGCATGACGTCAGAGGAGACTAACGCTGCCGATTGGCTGAATGAGGCAGCTAGGTCAAGTCCAGTGGTAGGAAAGAAGTTTGTCTCCATGTGGAAACCATGTGTCTCTAGCAGGGAGGGGGAGGAGGAGGCGGAGAAACCGAGATCAAGTGATTACTGGGGAACTCGCCGAAATGAAGGCAACGAGGTTGTGCACCTGAGCCGGCCAGCAATACCCTTTATAGTAGTGACCTAAAAAAAAAAAAAAGACTTGTACAACAAACAAAACCTAAGCCTCCCCAATCATAATAATTAAAAAACTAGAATCTTTGCTTCCTTCCCAAAACCTGAGACCTGAGAAATGCTGGAATCCTATCGGAACGCCCAGATCCCTTTCCCTCCCCCAACGACTGAATGATGTAAGCGTTTCGGAAAGCAGAGCTCCGGAGCAAAACAAGCCCCGCGCGCGCTGAGCAGCCCGCAGTGCCCGAGCCTGGCGCACGCACGACCCGCCCCCCGACTCGCGTTATTGCTGTGCACACGCGGACTGCCGTGACGCGCGGGCATTGTGTGCAGCTAGCAGAAAACAACGGCGAGCGCCGCCAGCGCGAAGAAGCGCCCCTAATAAAACCAGACAGATGCAGGGCCCGCCGTTTTCCGTACCAGGAGACCAAAAGCGAGCAGGAGGAAGGGAAGCGAGTGGGGAGGATAAAGTGGGCCCCAAGGGCCCCTCCTGTTTGCAGAGGGTAACAGAGGGCCAGGCGGATGGTCGCACGGAGTTTGCTGGAGGTCACCCCAGCCTGCGTGAGCTGTTGGGAAGGGGGCGAGAGTCTGGAGCGGGGTCTCTGCAGCCGAGCTGGGTATGGCGCAGCGCCCCAAGCTCTCGGGGAAATCTGGGGGCCGTTGGCATCACGTCATTTAGAGCCAAACAGCGCCGGCGAAAAGAGGCGAGAGAGCTAAAAATACTCCCGCGGGGAGCGGGCCGGAGGAGGAGGGGTTGCGGGGCCGAGGGACTTATTACGCACACGAAGTTGACTTTGACTGGGGAGCTAGGGCTCCAGAGCCCCTCTCGGGGGCTGGCAGGTTTGCAGCGGTGACGCCTCGGGAGAGAGACCGGGAAGAAGCCCCTCGGCTTCACCAGCCTCTGGAGCCCCGCTCCGCCGCCGCGGGCCCGCCCCGTACGGGGCAGCCCTAGCTCGGCGCGCCTGGCTCCCTGCTTACGTGACTGGTGGCCACGCCGGAGCCCCGGCACGGGGTAAACAAGGAGGTGGTGGCAGCCAGGGCGGCGGGGGCGGGGTGGGGCGAGGGGAGGTCTCCGATTGTCTGCGTGTGCGAAGGGGGGGGCGGGACGCTGAGGAAGCTCGGCCGCCTCCGTAATGCATTTGCTGAGTGGTGGGGGCAAAACCAGGTTTGCCACACACTGCCAAGGTGCCCTCTTTGGGTGCACCCCTACCTAACCAGAGCTGATGCCACAGGACAGACTCCAGAGAACTGGGGATCGGGACAGGGTAGCTAAAGAAATCGAACCCCTCCCCCCAGCAACAAAAGCAAACACACCAAACAAACCACGTTTTCTCCCAGCTTCCCCTACCCCAGCCCTGGCTTTTCGGAAACTACCCTCCAGACGAAGGCACGCATTGTGTCCCCAGCCCCCCACCCCGTCTCCCCGTTGAATAATAGCGAAGCGATTCGGCTACATACACAGCCTGCGCTGCGCCTCTCTCCCAACCCAGGCACTCCGTGAAAACATGCGAGAAGAGAAATAAAGAACGCACCACCAATCTTCCAACACAAATCCCTGTTTTGGCCTTACAGCGTCTGCACAATTGCACTGCCAGCACAGGGCTACTTTAACACTGAAGGCCTGGAGGGTCGATCAGCGAAGGTGTTTTTGTATTTGAGGGTTGTTGTGTTGGGTAGGGGGGAGGTTTGCAAGATCTGACACGTTGCAATCGGACCCTTCTTTCTCTCTCTCTCCTCTTTCTCTCGAGCCTCATTGATCTTTCTACTTGTTCGGGCGGATTAAACCTCCAGGTTTCCTCCTGTCTGTTGGTCCATCTACCTCGTCCCTTTTCTCCTCACAGCTATTATTCTGGGGACTGTGCTGGAGACGCCGTACACGCGTGCCCCCGTTAGGGCGCTGAGTTGACTGCTGGGGACGGGTAGGGGACCTAGCTGGCAGCGGCAAAAATGAAACAAACAAGGAAGAGGCCAGGCCGGGGTGGGGTTCCCAGCATCCCCCCCCGCCCCCAGTAGCTCTCTACCTGAATCTGGAGGTTGGCTGGGGGGGACGAGGGGGAGGGCAGTAGAAATCGACCAGGAAGACGTTTGCCTTGCTCGCCCTGTGCGCTCACTCAGGAGCTGGGAGCCGTGTCTCGGAAAATAAAGAAACCGCAGACATCAGCCCACATCTTCGTCCCCAACTATTGTTTCTGCAAGATCCCAAAGTTTCCTTCTAGCCGCGTCCCTACGGCCAAGTTTCTCCAGCACAGGACGACGGGTCTGGGGCGTGCTGTTGGCACTCCATGGCCCCGCTGCCCTCACTTTGGGGGGCGAGAGGATGGCACCCCAAAGCAACAGAGGTGCAGGGCGACTATGTCTGTGGACGCGGTAGCTTGAGCCCAGTCCCGCTGTGAGAGGAGAGGGGAAGGCGAAGTAGACAGGAGAGAGAGGCAACCAGAGCCCACGCCGTGGAGAGCTGTGTGGTTGTGTTATTGTTGTAGTGTCTGCGTGTTTTCTTTCTGGATCCTCTGAGCTCTGCCTATGGTTTCCAACTTTCGGCTTCTAATCCTCACCCCACCCAGGAACGAGCGACAAAAAGCAACAGCAACAACAACACTTGTCTGCCTGAGACGGCTTCGGGGGAAGAAGGGGGGGGGGGAGGAAGAAAGGCGTCCTCGAAGAGATGAGCTCTCTTGGCTCAGTTGTCAGCAAACAACAACACTCCCCCGCTCCCTGGCCAGGCCATCCCCTCAGCCCACCGTAGACAGACAGACCAACGCACGGACAGGCCCCCCTCTCCCCCTCGCTCGTCTTTGTTACATCTTTAGCAGCTTTGTGCGTGCGTGTCCTTTCCTCGGTGTCATCGGCTTTACTGCCGAGGGCTTGATGTATGTGTTGGGGGTGGGGGTGGGGGGTCTCGGGGCTGAGCTGGCGACAGGGGTCGCCCAAGTAGGCGAAAAGGAAAAAGCCAGGCGCCGAGGAGGAGCCGGGGCCCCCAAACTTACTTTTGTTTTCTTTCTCGATCTGCTCCAGGTAGCTGGCGGCCTCGAGCAGGATCTGCACGTTCTGCAGAAAAGTGTTGATGTGCTTCTCCATCGAGTTCTCGCTGGTGTTGAAAATGTCCGAGAAGGGGCACCTGGGCTTGGCCCCTGCGTGCTCCTCCGGCTGGGCCGGGGGCTGGGGCGCGGCCGCGAGTGCGGCCGGGGGCACAGCCGGGGGCGCGGCTGAGGCCAGCCCGGTGCCTTCGCAGCGCGCCTCCTTGCGCGGCCGCCCGCGTTTGCCCATGGAGGAACGGGGGTCCGCTGAGCTCGTCCGCTTGCGGGGCTGCGCTGCCCGGCCGAGCTCCGGGCCCCCAGGGAGACCCGGCCGGCTGGAGCGGAGAAGGCGCCGGGGCGAGGAGCGGGCCTGACTTCCCGAGCCTGGCTGCGTGCGGTTGTGTGTGTGTGTGTGTGTGTGAGTGTGTGTCGGGCTCGCTGTGGGTCTGTGTGTATGGGAGATTGAATGAACCTACAGGACAGACGGAGGCGCTATGGCGCCTGGGTCCTAGCGCTAGCCCGTCGCCATCGGACCGGTCAAAATAAAAGGTGGAGACTAGCGAGGCAGGGCCCGCCCCCGGGCGGTCCCGGCACCCTTTCCCTCCTTGTCCCAAATCTCACCACAGTGCAGAGTTGTGTATATTAACCAGAGTGGAAAAACACACAATGTCTCGGAGGGCATCTGTGTAAAAACAAAAACTATTTTCTTCATAGAAAAATAATACCTTAAAAAGCGTCCAGCACATAGTAGGTCCCCAGTAAATGGTAGCTGCTATGACTAAAAAAAATAAAGCCTAATTGAAATGCGACGACTTGAACCATCCCTGTAACCTGTAACCTAACCAGAAGCTCCTCCCCCCAGCACTAACACACACACACACACCTGTGTGTGCCTTCACACAGCCAGATGAAACCCCCAGACCACCCAAATCCAGGTTACAGATTTCCGCACTCCTTTCCCCCTTCAAATGCAAAGTTATTTTCCAGGAAGAGGGAGGAGATGTAAGCATCTCTCCACACTCCTCTTCCCACCCGTGGTCCAGCTGTGCAAAGCTTCATGCCAGGGTGCCTCCACACCTAGCTCCCTTTTATTTAACAGAAAGGCAGAAATGGCAGGCTGGCAACCACCTCCCCACCCCCAAGCTAAATTTCATCTTGGGTTCTGAAGACCCCTACCCCAGTTAACATTGTTTCACTGCTGCTGCCCTTAGCAACCATGGATGCTGTCTAGCTCTGGGTGGTGCTGTGGGAGTCAGGGGGATCACTTTAGAGGTCATTGAGAAGGATTCAAATCCCAGCTCTCCTGCAAGTCCCTTAACCTCTCTTGGCTTAAGTTTCCACATTGTTGAAACTTCTGGTAAGGTGCTTGTGTGGATTAAATTATCTGCACTTAGCTCACTCTGGCCCATAGTAAGATCTTGTCCTCCCAATCTACCCCCAGGCTCTTGCATCTAAGAGGGGAAGATGCATCTAACATCTGATGTAACTTGCATCTAAGAGGGGAAGACGCAGTGAACAAGGCTCTTCTGGTCTTCACTGGAAAACATCTCTATGACAAATCCATCTAAAGATTGTCAACTTGCAAGGCCATCTGGAGTTTTCCTCCAGGGGAACCACTGACATAGAGGATGCAGGGGATACTGCCCCCTAGAGTTGTGTGGTGCAATGACCCTACTGAAAGGCAGCTTCATAAAAATTTGTCAGACTCTTAGTGGAAATGGAAACTTTTTTAAAATGATGAGAAAGCACATTTATTTGCAACATACTCTCCATATAAAACTTACAGAGCATGTATACACAAACCCCTGCTCCCAGAGCCTTCAAGAAAGCCTTTGTGAACTTTCAAAAATATAATTACCTGCTACTGATAACAACAGGAACAATTAGTAATTGACATTTTAAAGCCAAGATATTCACATTTCAGACCATAATATAATCACACTACATACATGCTCTTTGCTTAAATTCCACCTTATGACCAATTTTGCCTGATTGACCTCTGAATCCTTTGGCTACTATGGAGCGGTAGGGTAGAGGCTTCTAAGAGCTGGGAGATAAAAGTTCATCTTCCATTATCAGAACAATTATTGACTTTTTGTTTCTGTTGGAACCACAATCTGAGTTATTCATGTTGAAATGTCTATACTTTAGAAGGCCTCATGTATACACAGTTTCAAATAAGCTTTATCCAAGGCCATTTTGCAAAAGGCAGCACTTGGGTGAAATAGCTCTGATCTCTCTTGCCCCAAATGAAAGGTGTTACTTAGGCAATGAACCAGCTAAGCTCAGAGAAAACCTTGTCTTTTCTCTTTAATCCTCCCCATCCCCTGGTGGCATGGGTCAAATATTCTGCACCCCACATGTATGAATATGCACACCCACCAGAGAGGCACACCCCATACATGAATGCCGGATGGGGGAAGGGTGTTTTGTAATTATTTGTTTACCCCTGTTCCATCTCTCATCCGTCTGTGAGCTTCAGAAAGTCCAGTGGGAATCTTCAAGCTGGGCCACAGATCTGACCAAAGCCAAAATAAACAATGGCTTGAAGAAAATCTACAAAAAAGTGCTGATTTGCACTATTCCCACAGCCAGCCACAGCCCCCACCATCATTCCCATGGAAAACACCACTGCTGGTGCCAAATCAAGTTTTCCCCCCATCATAGGGGCATTGTTTTTTGTTATTATGTGAGTTCTTAGCATCAGACAATGGCACCACAAGAGACACAGTGGAGGCAGGAGAAATGTCTTTTTGTTTCACAAAGTCTGTGCTATTGTACCCCCAGAGTCTTGCATACAGTTTAGTTGCACATATTCATTTTGGTAACACGTATGTGGAGCAATGAATGTGCCAAGCTAAGCCCAAAGCCCTTTCCTTATTTGTTTTCAGAGCTCATCAAGTGTTAAATCATATTAACATCGCATTGCTTTCTCCTTCTTCCCCCCTCCGTCCCCCAATTAACAGATTTCTCTAATAAAGTTGGCCCCAACAGAAAGAGTGGTGTTTCAGAGGTTATATCACAGGACAGGCATCCAGGATGCTGGGTTACAAGCTCAGCTCCATTCCTGATTAGCTTTGCTTCCCAGGAGGAGCCATTCAAACCCTTTGCAACCCTCCTTTTTCTGGGGCTTTGATTCCAGAAGCAAACAGGCCTTTTTGGAAACTTGCTGAGAATTTCTGCAGAGAACAGGTAGGGGACGAGAATGCATCCACCCCAAACGTGTGAACCCTTTGAAACAAAAGCAAAAATGCCCATGAGGTCAGCCACAATGCTCCTGGAGGGTCTGAGATATCTTAGGTACCCACTCAGCCTGGGTCTTGTCTTCTCAACCTTCTGTTTATTTGTTTAGCTTATTTGCTTATTTGGTAAATGTTTTTCCAACAACCTTGTTTACATATTAAAGCAAGATTGTTCTTTCCTTTCTTTCCTTTATTTGCCCCTCCCTCCAGGACATTCTGTACTCCTACATCAAAGGAGTTGTTTTGTCTGTAATTATTTCTTCCTCACAGAGACTGCTTAATTATTGAAAAGGTGATAGATGAATTGCCACTGAGACCTTCTCACCTTGATTGGGATGGGATGCTCTCTCTCTGCCATGAACAAGTCTGGCTCTCCTGAGCTCCTTTACCCTGCTCTTCCTTCCTATTAGTGATCCCCTCACTAGCCTTTTCTGCCTAAATCTCTCACTCCAACCTCTAGCTTTACACCTTGGATCTTGCCAACATGTTCCAGTCAAGTTCTTCCTTTAAGTTCTTCCCTGCTCTTTGCCCTGTGGGACTTGGTAAATACCATCCAGAGGCCTTCTGCCCATGCATTGTCACTTGAGTCCTGATTCAAGAGCCTTCCCAGCTATGCTTTTCCTGGGCACCTTTCCCTTTGGAAAGGAGTCATCCAGCAATAAGTGGAGGCGCTGGCTCATAGTTTCTTCTTCTTGGGGGTCTTAATCTTGCCTTCGTCTGTTAGAAAGGAGGAGTGGTCCATGGACAGTCCAGGATTTGAGGATTAGGAACTATAAGACACAAGCAGATAGGCAGGAACAGGGAGACCTGCCTCTCCCACTGGCTTAAAACTGTTGACTAGACCTCCTTCAACCACTCCCCATACTCCCAGCCCTGCCCCCACGCTCACCAGTGGGTGTAGTCATGGGCAGAGGATAAGTAGGCACCACCCTATGGTGGAGCTCACTGGGTGTCACCTGCTTCTGGGGGCATTATCTCAATTCTCCTGGACTCTGCCCTCTTTTCTCCTAGAACTCTGAGTCTGGCAGGCCCTTCCTGACTCAGTGTAACTCCTGGACTTCTATCCAATGTCCAGTACTTACAGGGTTCATTAGACTATGAGCTCATCGAGGGCAGGGAGCACACCTCCGTCCTGCTGGCATCCCCGGACCCTGGCAACTAGCACAACATGTACATGGCACACAGTGGGGGGCTGAGGTCAGGAGACTAAAGGAATGAAGACCCTTTCTGCCAGGTTGAAGGCTTGGTACTGGCCTTTCATGGCTTCTTTGCTCTCGTGTGGTAAGAACAGGCATTTGACATTGTCTGCAAAACTATTCCTAAGTCACTCATATTAAAGTTTAAATATCCAAATACTGGCTCAGAGGAAAAGCCAGAAACCCACTGAGCCAGCTGGTTGAGATTCCCTTACCAAAAATGCAGAGGCTCAGCTGCCCTTTCCTCTTCCCTTTCTGCTGGTGACAGATCTGGTGATGTGATGGGTCTTCTCTGTTATAAGATGCCTCTGACGGAGACTTTTCAAAATCACCGGGCAATGAAGTTAGTGACCTGAGACCAAACTGACAGTCACATGCAGCTTTTTCCCCCAGTCTGGGGTATTTTCGTAGTCCTTCAGGCCCTAATTTCTTTAACATCTCTATTTTTTAAAATGAGTTCTACAAAAGATTTTAAGTTGATGTACATTAAAGTGTCACATGTCAGTGACAGACACTTCCCAAAGGCCTTTGAAATTAAAGATGGCTGATGCCTTAAGCTAAAGGAATGAAGTTCTTTTTTTTTTTTTTTTTT
>NW_003852416.1:11284755-11287880 GCF_000181295.1 Otolemur garnettii
GGCGCCCGCCACAACGCCTGGCTATTTTTTTGGTTGCAGCCATCATTGTTGTTTTTGGTGAGCCTGGGCTGGATTCGAACCTGCCACCTTAGGTGTATGTGGCTAGTGCCTTAGCCACTTGAGCCACAGGCGCCGAGCCAAGGAATAAAGTTCTAACATGAAATATTAGGCATCAGGAGATGGAAGGGAAGGGTAGCTTGTAGGTGGCAAAGGGTCTTCCTCCTGATCATTAGCTGGCTGGACTTACGTAAGTCACTTAATCTTTCAGATATTCAATGTTCTCATTTACAAAGCAGGAAAGGGTAGATACAAAGGAATTTTGGAAACAGCGAACTGTGTGCATATGTCAGGAGAGTATTAGGCTATGGAAGAACTAGAAGATTTGCAGAGAAAACAAAAATAAAAACCAAAAACTACAAAAAGATAGGAGCAGAAATTACAAGACCAGGGTTTCGGGCCTGCTCTCCTACTGCACTACTGTGTAATTCTGGACAAATAATCTCAGCATCTGGGGCCCCAGTGTCCTTGCTGGTGAAGGCAGGCACAGAGTCTACCTCTCTCCCCCTTTCCAAAGAGCTTCATTAATTCATGTCCCCTGTGTTCATTAATTACAAACTGGGATGTCACCGCCCATTGGGGCTTTGGATCAGCGTGGGAGAACCAGTCTGACCACATTGAGCTGGTAAAATTCTAGCCAAAAGCAAAGAAACTGACATTTTAGGTTACCCAATCTACTTTATCTATGGGACAAGTCTGCTGCCCACTAGTTCTTTTATGAAAAGCCAATAAATAAAGTGGGAGAAATCCCATTGCTATCGTCAAGGGGGTCTGAGGAACCAGGACTCTTGGACTGAATAATCTGGATGATGCCCCCACATTGGAAGATACACAAAAGCTGGTGTTTCTTGGTTCTTGTCCTTTTCCTAGACACCTGCCCTCCATCCACCTCCTCCTCCCCTCTGAAGCCCATTTTCTTTGTCTTTTTTCTGTCATTTCTGCCTAAGGCCTCCAAGTATCTCTCTTCCTTTCCTGACCCAAAGCACAGTTTGCACAGGTGAAAAAGTTGATGAGCATGGCAGTGAGGATGTTTATCAGGGATAACAGATCCATGAGCACGTACTCAACAGGTAAGTTAGTTTACTCCATCAGAAGACACTGAGAGTCTTCTGCAGGCCAGGCTTGTTCTAGGTACAGGCCAACGGTAGTGAGCAAACAGCCCAAAGCTCCCACCCTCACAGGACTTATACTTACATACTGCAGATGTACACACAGGCGTACACACAGGCCTATACATGCACACAAGACAGGCTCCTCTTCCCTGTGTGTCTCCGATGGTGAAACATAAACTTCAAAATAGAGGCAGAGTAGAGGGATTCATTGATACAGAAAGACTACTACATCCTCTCAAACATCGTAGGAGTAGTCAAAAAAGAGTGAGAAAGAGTGTGCTTTGGGGTTTCCCTTTTCTTTCTTCTTACTTATATTGGAAATTAATTTTTGATTGCATACAACTTCCCCTTGGTGTGTTTCAACCGTAGCAAAGTATATTCAATTGCGTATCAGAATAGTTAATTTTTTTAGAATTTCATACGTCATTTTAATTCATGGAGGTCTGAAGATCTCACAAATGTGTGCCTTGCCAGAGTCACGTCAAAACAACTGTCTGAAATTATAACCTACCCAGAAAAGTCAGAAACGTAATCAGAGGCTATTTTCATATAACTACACCCTAAAAAACACCCATCCCAGACAGGCAGGCACAAGAGAACAACAAGTTTGCATATAGTCACAAGAATCTGCTTTGGACTTTTGATACTTAATCACATCATTGTTAAAGTAGAACTGAGTAGAAAATTCCAAACACAGAGGCTAGAATTGGGAAATTCTTCTCCATTTCCTACTTCACTTTCAAAGTCTTTAAGGCAGTGGGTTCTATCACATCTTGGATTGAACTGGTGTTAAGAAACAATTCTTTTCTTCTTGATAGTTTCATTCTTACATCATTTGAAAATGAACACTTTTGAGTGCATTATAAATCACGTAATGTGGTTTCATACTGTCTTAGAGACACTGTAATTATAAGGCCTTAAATTCATAGAATGCTTAAGATACAGACATGCCTTGCTCTATTGTGCTTTGCTTTATTGCTCTCTACAGATATTATGTTTTTTACAAATTGAACATTTGTGGCAACTTTCCCACAAGCAAGTCTGTGGGTGCTGTTTTTCCAGCAGCACACGCTCACTTCAGGTCTCTGCGACACATTTTGGTAATTCTAGCAATATTTCAAACTTTTTCATTATTATTATACCTGTGATGGTGATCTATGATCAGTGATCTTTGATGTTAATATTTTGATCATTTGGGGGTACTGCAAAGCACACCCATCTAAGAATTTGTCAGTGAATGTGTGTGCTCTGACTGCTCAACTGACCAGCCATTCCCCCATCTCTCTCCCTGTCCTCTGCCCTCCCTATTTTCTAAGATACAACAATATTAAAATCAGGCCAACTAATAACCCTATGACGGTAGTCTCTAAGTGCTCATGTGAAAGGAAGAAACATACATCACTCACCTTAAATCAAAAGCTAGAAATGATTAATCTAAGTGAAACTAATTAAGTCATGTCAAAAACCAAGACAGGCTGAAAACCAGGCCTCTTGGGACAGCTAGCCAAATTGTGAATGTAAAGAAAAGTTATTGAAGGAAATTAAAAGTACTACTACAGTGAACACACAAATGATAAGGAAGAGAAACAGCAAAAAGTCTGAGAAAGGTAAAGAAGTTGCAGAAGAAAAGTTAGAAGTGAGCAGAAGTTGGTTCATGAAGTTTAAGGAATGATGCTGTTTGGAGAATGAGGCTAAATCTGCTCTTCCTGTGGTTTATAAATGTAACAGCAAAGCCTGGATGAGGGCACATATGTTTACAGCATGGTTCACTGAATATTTTAAGCCCGCTGTTGCGATCTACTTCTTAGAAAAAGAAATTTTCTTTTTTTTTTTTGAGACAGAGCCTCAAGCTGTCCCCCTGGGTAGAGTGCCGTGACATTGCAGCTCACAGCAACCTCCAACTCCTGGGCTCAAGCGAGTCTACTGCCTCAGCCTCCCAAGTAGCTGGGACCACAG
>NW_003852416.1:11288715-11295979 GCF_000181295.1 Otolemur garnettii
GTTGTTTGGCAGGTCCGGGCTGGGGATTTGAACCCGCCACCTTAGGTGTACGTGGCTGGTGCCTTAGCTGGTTGAGCTATAGGCACCGAGCCAAGAAAGTGATTTCTTAAGACAGAATCTACTCTTGGTGAAGATGCTGTGAACATCACACAGCATCTTGAAGTGACAACAGAAGATTTAGATTTTTTTTTTTTTTTGAGACAGAGTCTCACTATGTTACCCTCAGTAGAGTGCTGCAGCATAGCTCACAGCAACCTGAAACTCTTGGGCTTAAGTGATTCTCTTGCCTCAGCCTCCTAAGTAGCTGGGACTACAGGTGCCCACCAAAATGCTCAGCAATTTTTTTGTTGCAGTTATCATTGCTGTTTAGCAGGCCTGGGCCAGGTTTGAACCCACCGTCCCCAGTGTATGTGGCCAGCACCCTAACCACTGGACTACAGGTGCCTAACAACAAAAGATTTAGAATATTACATAAACTTGGTTAATAAAACTTCAGCATGGTTTAAGAAAATTGACTCCAAGTTTCCAAGTTTGGAAGGACCACTATTGTGAGTAAAATGCTATCAAATGGCATCACAGGCTACAGAGAAATCTTTCATGAAAGGAAGAGTCAATTGATGTAGCAAACTTCACAGTTGTCTTATTTCAAGATATTATCATTGTCATCTCAACTGTCAATAACCACCATCCTGATCAGTCAGTAACCATTAACATTGAGGCAAAACTCTCTACTAGAAAAATGATTATGAATTGCTGACGGCTTAAATGATTGTTAGTATTTTTTAGCTATATTTTAAAGTTAAGGTACGTATACTGTTTTCAGACATAATATTATTGCACACTTAATAGACTAAAGTATAGTATAAACATAACATTTATATACACTAAGAAGCCAAAAATTTAATGTGACTCACTTTATTGCAATATCCACTTTATTGTGTTGGTCTAGATCAGGGGTGGGGAACCTGGGGCCTTCTAGATCCTAAGTGCAGCCTTCTGATGCAATCCAAATTTTATAGAACAAATCCTTTTATTTTTTATTCATTCATTTTTGTTCTTCTTTTATATTTTATTTTTTAATGAATGTACTTAAAATATAAAGAATAAAAATAAGTTTCAATGAAATAATCCTCCCAGTTTGAGGAGCATAATTAGAACATTAGTAAGCCATAAGGGCTAAATTGATGGCATCTGTGCTCATGATTTAGTTATAACTTCTCCCATCTGACTGGTGCCACTATTGCATGAGACTAGTTGGTCAGAGTTTATGGGAATCAAGAAAGCAAGTCTGTTATCAGCTTTTGACAATAATGCATTGTGTTTATTTGAAGTAGAATTTGTGAATAGTTGCACAGCTGACAGTATTTTTAAATTCTGTCTGCTTAACAGCCCATCATACCAAAGCAGACCAACAGAACCTGGAAGAAGAAAACAGATTTTTTAATGAAGATTGGGAATTGTAATATTATCTTGTTTCTGCTATTGATAAGATGATTTGCTTGCTTTGTGATACTGCAATATTGACATTAAGGAAATTCAGTGTACATCAGTATCAGTACTCAGAAGGACCAAGATTATTTTAAATTACAGGGAGAGATGTGAAAGGTTGCATGGCAGAAATTAAAAGATAAAAAGCAAAAGCAAAGATAATTCTTTCAAGCAGCAATAAGACTTATAAAGTAGCTTCTATACTCAGGGGAAAATGAAGCCATTCAGTGATGTAGAAATTGTGAAAGAAGGCAATGTTGAAGTTGTAGGATGTTTACACCCTGATAATGTTTCCAGGTACAAACAACTGCCTCTTTCAAGGATAACCATAACTAATTGAAGCATGAATTCACCTTCAACTTAACAGAACAACTTCATGCAGTACTTCAAAACAAAAATATATATTATTCAATCACTTTGAATGAATCATCTGATACTACTGACTTGGCACAGATCTTATACATCATTCAGGTTTTAACAGATTTTCTTTGCTACAACAAGTTACTCACTTTGGGAACTCTTGTGAACAGAACTCAGGATTAGTTATCTTCAACAATTTCAAGATAACTGCTGTGAAGTTGGACTGAATTTGGTAAATGTAGTGAGTGTATGTACAGATGGTGCACCTTCCATGACAGGAAAACATGAAGGGTTTATTGCATAGATTAAAAAAAAAAAAGTATTAACAGATCCAGATTCTCTCATTTCTTTTCATTGTATCTTGCATCTGCAAAACCTTTGTGTTAAAGCTACTATTTTAAATGACACTTTGCAACAAGTCATAAGTATTTTTTTCTATATTTGTGCAAGTACAACATAGCACGGTCAGTTTTATAAAGTTGAACCATGAGGTATTCAGTGCAGATTTGCTGTATCATTCTGAAGAGCTTTGGCTATAGCAAGGACAGGCATTAGCCAAAATTTTATCTCTGCTAATAAATTTTATCTGAGAACAGTTAAATTTAATGAAGAACAGAATAAGCAATGTGAATTATGGAAAGAATTTCTATAGGAATGAAGTATTTCTGTGTCATATCAAATCAAAACGACTTGAATATTTCTTTTCAAGGTAAAACTAAGTCTTTATGTAATATGTGGCAAAAATTCTAAGCATTTTGAAGAAAGCAATCTGTTTTTTTGTTTGTTTTGTTTTGTTTTTTTCAAAACACTCCTCCTTCAAAGGAAAAGTTTGGGCTAACACCTGTAGTCCTAGAACTCTGGGAGGCTGAGGTGGGAGGATCCCTTGGGGTCAGGAGTTTAAGACCAGCCTGAGCAAGAGCAAGACACCATCTCTACTAAAAATAGAAAAAATTAGCCAGCCATTGTGGTGGGGACTTACAGTCTCAGCTACTCAGGAGACTGAGGCAGGAGGATCACCTGAACCCAAGAATCTGAAGTTGCTGTGAGTTTGCTGAGGCCATGGCATGCTACCTGGGCAACAGAGCGAGACTCTGTCTCAAAAAACAAAACAAAACAAAATGGAAATTTCAGATGAACATTCTCCCCAGTTAGCAAAGGTAATCAATGCAAGATGATGTATGTGAATCACGTGAAGAACACATGGCTGTCACAGACCTATTAATCAAAGAATATAATGAAGGGTTCACTGACTTTGAGAATCATAACATCACACTCAAATTAGCATTTCAGCCTCTCCTCGTTGATATCACCAGTACACCTAAAGAACTACAGGTAGATCTGATCAAGCTCTCAGTAGATGACATTTTAAAATCATTGTTGATGCTAAGAAAGATCCGACTGAAATATGGATAAATACATAGAGCACCCCTTCTGCAGCATGCCCCCAAAATGCTTTCTTGTTTTTCAACCACTTATTGCTTGAAATCTACATTTTCCCACCTAACCCAAATCAATATACCCTAAGGTCCCAAATGACTGATGCCCATCTAGAGCAGTGTTTTTCAACCTTTTTTTATCTCACAGCATACTTGAACCTATCGCTAGACTTCTGCAGCACACCTAAATTATGTTGATAAAAAAAGAGAGAGAGAGGAAAAAAAGAATATACTTACTGTGCTTTGAATCTCTTTCAAAAACAATTTAATTAATGATCTTTAAAAGATTTTGCAGCATACCTGAGGTCCTCTTATGCACTTCAGTTGAAAATCACTGATCTAGAGGATCAGCTGAAACTATGGACCTCCATGCTGCAACCAAATATTCACCATGAGAATCAAATGAGAGAATAACAGTAAAATGCTTAGCACAATGCCTGGAATGGGTGAAGAACTCAATGAGTAGTTGTTATTATTAATCTATTGTCTCTACCTTTTCCAGAACCTGCCTTAAGATCTTCCTCTCCCAAGGCTTGACAACAAAAGCAGAGCAGGGCTGTTAGCCCATATGGGTAGGACTACAACCTGGAGGTCCTCAAGGAATTCCTCTGTTGTACAGAGCATAGGCTCAAAGCCCCTCCTTCCTGCCTTTCAGGCCGTGAAGAGAAAACATAGGCCAAGCTGTTGGCCAAGGCTGTTAAAACAGGATGACTCATAGCATAAAGAAAAGGGCTGAAATGGACAGAAGAAACCTGACTCCCTGAATTCCAGTTGTTATTTTACCAGTAATTGGTAATGACCTGAGGCAGGCCAATATATCTCTCAGGGTTCAGTTTCTACATCTGTACAATGGGTATAGGCCAGGTGACACTTCCATCCATAATGCTCCCTTATAGAAAATCTGACCCTGACTCTATAGTCACCCTCTGAGAGAATTGTTTTCACCTGTTCTCAGGTTCTGACGTAGACTATCAGGGTTAATGCAGGGTGGACAGCTTTGAGAGTTGTGGGGTTCCTGTCTTCTCTTTAGGTATATATGTACACCTGTTTTGCTAAAAGCACATCATGCCATCTTTAAATTAAATTTTTCCTTCAAAGAATGGAGGAAAACAATGCTCACACCACTTTTCCCCCTTCTTTAAGATGACCCTCAATTCACTCACACTGATTGTCAAAGTCCATGGTTGCCAATAAAACTGAAATGCAAAAGGGCTGTTTTGAGGGTGTCACTCAAAAGCTGAAGCCCTTCCCCACTCACTGGAGCACCCTGGATGCACCTGTTCTTTTTCGCTTAGGTAATCCCTTCCTAATCCTTTTTCAAATTTCACCTGCCATTCAGCGTCCACTGCTGTTGTCATTTTTGAAGGACAAACCTGTTTTTCAAGTGATAATTGTGTTAGCCATCTGTCTCTGTTAGCCATCCCCCAATCGTTCTCTAAATCCCAAACGACTGAAATAATAGTGCAATAAAACAAAATATTTTGTCTGGTTGCGACAGACAGCATTTTGTGCAGGTTTGTCCTGTATCAGGGTGAATCTAGGAGGAAATGACAAAAAAGTCCTCCTTGGGTTTTCAGAATATTCCTCTTATAAGGCTCAGAGCCAGGTAAATAGCCAGTTCTCAACTTTCATGTTATTAGTGTGGATCCAGAGAAGTTATGTTGCTTTTTTTTTTTTTTTTTAACAAGAAGACATAACTGGCTAACGTTCATTCTTATGGGTATTCTGAGAAAATGTCTGTGTCCATTAGACTTGAGATAAAGTCCTAATCAAAGTGGTCATGAACTCCTTTTGAAGCTACACAGGAAATCTCTGGGAAACGAAGTTAAGAAGGAAATTTCTCTAGTTCAAAAGAAATTTCTCTTTTATTAGTAATAGTCGGAGATTTGTTTCCGATTCAATTTTAGTAACTTGCCTTGCTAAAAGAAATGCAATAGGAATTCAGGCTGTATCTCCAGGATATCAAACTCAAAAGGTGGCGTGGGGTTATGGATAATTAATTTGGGCACGTCCTCAACCATCAATCAGAGCTCTGATGTGGTGAAGCAAAACCCAATAGCTGGTTATGTTGGTGTTTATAGGACAGCCATTCAAGATTTAACACCCTTTTATGGTGTTAATTTTATTGGGATAACAGATGTATTCAGAGAGGATCCTGGACTAATTCAGGCCTGATTATCTCTCTGGAAAGATGGGCTCAAAATATCATATGGAGACATTTTATTAGCAAAGGACTTAGGTCACTTAAAAATGTTGATGAGTTATGTGAAAAATTGGAATGGTACCAACATTTCAGTGAGTTTTTGCTTTTGTTAGAAGTTTAGTTAAAACATGCAGGAAGGAATTTCTGCTTCCAGGAAGATGGATAGATATTTTTCCCTGTTCCTTCTACGTGCAACTAAACGTCTTCAACATTATGTATAAACAAGAATTAGAAGACTCTAAAATGTGTAGAGAAAAAGGCACACTAGCTTGGGATCTCAGAACCTAAGGAAAAACATGGTGATAACATTCTCGGGGTTTTATTTTTGCCTGTTTATCCAGATTTGGAGCTGAAGAAGCTAGTAACCTGGACATGTCAAGAAGTACACACCAAACTAAATAAATGCATACATATAAAACAAAATAAAATAAAACAAGGCTTACCAAGAGCCTGTTCTGTTAGCCAAAGGACCAGGAAAGGCGTGGGCTAGGAGACCAAAAACTTTTAGATAACAACCACTCTACTCCAGCCAAACACATAGAATAATTGTAACTCCCCCCACACTCTCACCAGAAAAGACCAAGTGAGGAGTCTAAACTTCCACCCTGGCCAGGCTGTAAGGACACTTTCCATTTCCACCAGAGTGATGTCAGAGAAGGCAGCATAGGGAGCTGGGACCCTCAATCCTACCAGCTGGTAGTGAAACCCCTGGCCCTGTAGTTAGTGGAGATCTGGGGAAACTTCCCTGTGCAGGGGCCCCCGCAGGTACCAAAGGAGGCCAAGAGGGGAACTTGGACTTATACCTCCACCCAGTAATAACAAGATGGCAGCTCCCCCTCCAGTGTTAGAGAAAGCCACATGAAACAGAAGGTGTAAATGAAATGCAGAGCCTTATAACGTAATAGGAACATTTCCAGGTTTCAACCGAAAATCATTCATCATTCCAAGAATCAGGAATATCTCAAAGCAAATGCAAAAGACAACCAATAAACACTGGGATGGGGAGAGAGAATTGGGAAGATATTGGTCAAAGGATTAAAATTTCAGTTAGACAGGAAGAATAAATTTAAGAGATCAATTGTACAACATGGTGACTGATTATCACAATGTATTATATACTTAAAAATTACTGAGAGTCAATTTTAAGTGTTCTCACCAGAAATATATTTTTTAAAAAAGTATAAGAGATGATGCATATGTTAGCTCACTTGATTTAGCCATTCCACAATGTATACATATTTCTTTTTTTTTTATTTCTTATAGCATAACTATGTACATTAATGTAATCATGGAATACAGTGTGCTGTTTTCATATACATTTTGAAATACTCTCATCAAACTGGTTAACATAACCTTCATGTCATTTTCTTAGTTATTGAGTCAAGACATTCATACTCTGCTTTTAGAAAGATTCACTTGTACCCTTGTAAGATTAACCATAGAGGTGACCCCACCAATCACCCTCCCTTCCCCATCCACCCCCCTCACCTTCCCTCTCCCACCCCCTTCCCATATTCTAAGGCTATAAGGTTATGACATTCCTATAAAAGCTATGAATTAGGTTCAAAATAGGGCTGTGTACATTGGATATTTTTTCCTTCCATTCTTGAGATACTTTGCTAAGAAGAACATTTTCTAATTCCATCCATATAAACATGAAGGAGGTAAAGTCTCCATCTCTCTTTAGGGCTGCATAGTATTCCATGGTGTACATATACCACAATTTATTGATCCATTCGTGGGTCGATGGGCATTTAGGCTTCTTCCATGACCTAGC
>NW_003852416.1:11295999-11298082 GCF_000181295.1 Otolemur garnettii
AGTAAACATTCTGATACAAATATCTTTGTTGTAATGTGATTTTTGGTCTTCTGGATATATACCTAATAAAGGAATTGCAGGATCAAATGGCAGGTCTATTTTTAGTTCTCTCAGTGTTCTCCAGATGTTTTTCCAAAAGGAATGAATTAATTTGCATCCCTACCATGTATACATATTTCAAACATCATGTTGTATATCATAAATTAATACAATTTTTATTTTCGGTAGGGCGCTAGCCACATACACTGAGGCCGAAGGGGATGAACCCAGCCCAGGCCTGCCAAACAACAATGACAACTGCAACAAAAAAATAGCCAGGCATTGTGGTGGGCACCTGTAGTCCCAGTTACTTGGGAGGCTGAGGCAAAAGAATCACTTAAGCCCAAGAGTTTGAGGTTGCTGTGAGCTGTGATGCCACAGCACTTTACCCAGGGCCATAGCTTGAGACTCTGTCTCAAAAAAAAAAAATTAAGTAATCAAATATCAAAACCTAGATGAAGGCTCCACGCCTGTGGCTCAAGTGGCTAAGGCGCCAGCCACATACACTTAAAGTGGCGGGTTCAAATCCAACCTGGGCCTGCCAAACAACAATGATGGCTGCAACCAAAAAATAGCCAAGCGTTGTGGCGAGTGCCTGTGGTCCTAGTTACTTGGGAGGCAGAGGCAGGAGACTCGCTTGAGCCCAGGAGTTGGAGGTGCTGTGAGCTTTGATGCCATGTCACCCAGGGTGACAGCTTGAGGCTCTGTCTCAAAAAAAAAAAACCTAGATGAAAAAGAAATGGTTATGATAAAAATGTTTCAATGAACAATTACAAACATGCTGGAAACACATGAAGAAAATAGAAAGTCTCAACACAGAAATAGAATTTTTTTAAAAATGGAAATTTTAGAACTGAAAATTATTATACAATAGCAAAAATACAAAGCTCGCTGAATGGACTTAACAGCAGAATTAAGGAGACAGAATAAAGTACAAATGAACCTGAAGTTAGAAAAATAAAAATTACCCAATCTGGGGCAGTGCCTAGAGTGGGGCACCAGCCCCATGTACCCAGGGTGGTGGTTCAGACCCTGCCCCAGCCAAACTGCAACAAAAAAATAGCCAGGCGTTGTGGCGGGTGCCTGTAGTCCCAGTTACTTGGGAGGCTGAGGCAAGAGAATTGGCTAAGGCCAGGATCTGGAGGTCGCTGTGAGCTGTGATGCCACAGCACTCTACTGAGGGTGACAAAGTAAGACTCTGTCTCTAAAAAAAAAAAATTACCCAATCTGAACAACTGAGAGACAATAAACTAAAAAAAAAAAAAAAGCCGAGCCTCACAGACACATGGGACTATCACAAGTAATTTAACATTCATATCACTGGAGTTCCAGAAGGAGAGGATAAAGAGAGCTAGGCTGAGAAAGTACTTGAAGAAATATGACTGACAATTTCCTCAACTTTTCAAGAGACAAGCCTACAGATTCAAGAAGCTCAGTGAACCCCATGCAGGATTAATAAGAAAAAAATCCATTCTAAGATACACTATAATTAAATTTCTGAAAATGAAAGACAAAGAAAAAGAGCTTGAAAGCTGCCAGAGAAAAATGGTACTTCACCTGCAGGGAAAAGCAACTCAAATGACAGCGTATTTCTCATCAGAAACCATGGAGGCCAGAAGGAAATGGTATGATCTTTCTCAAATGCTGAATTCTGTACCTACTCAAAAGAGAACATCAAGACATCTTAGAGAAGGGAAACTGAAAGAATTTGTTACCAGCAGACATAGCCTAAATGAATGGCTAAAAAAAGCTAAAAACAAGATAGGAAATATTTTTTTAAAAGGAAGCTCGGAGCGTCAGGAAGAACGGGATAAGCAAAAACATAAGTAAATATGCTGGGCCTCCCTTCTCTTGATTTTTCCAGATTATGTCTGATGGGGAGAGCAAATATAAGATTCTCTAATATGGCTCTAAATGTATGTAGAGAAAATAGTTAAGATAATTAACTATGGCTTGGCGCCTGTGGCTCAAGTGGCTAAGGCGCCAGCCACATACACCTAAGGTGGCGGGTTCGAATCCAGCCTGGACCCGCCAAACAACAATG
>NW_003852416.1:11298264-11312332 GCF_000181295.1 Otolemur garnettii
AAAAAAAAAAAAAAAATTAACTATACAGGCTATATGGGGGAGGATAAAAAGATGTAAAGAGAGGTAAGGGCACTACGCTTCATGTAACTGGTACAGTGATGATAGCAATCCCTTAAAAAGCTATGCAAAGAGCCTCAAAAATACTACAGAGAAATCAAGATAAAATTCTAAAAGATCTAACTCATATGTAACACACAGGGAGGCAGAAAAAGGAAAACAAGACAGAACAAACAGAAAAAAAACCAAAAAATTTTTTAAAAAATGGCAAACTTCAACCTACCTCATCAATAATGACATTATAAATTGTCCAATATACCAATTGAAAGACAGAGATTGACAGAGGGGATTTAAAACATGCCCGAACTCTTTATCTATAAGAAACTCATTTCAGGACAGGCACGGTGGCTCATGCCTTTAATTCCAGCCCTTTGGGAGGCCAAGGCATGAAGATCACTTGAGGAGTTCGAGATCAGCCTGGGCAACATAGTATGACCCCATCTCTTTAAAAAGGTAGCAGGATGTAATGGTCTGTGCCTGTGTTCCTAGCTGCTTGGGAGGCTGAGGCAGGAGAATTGCTGGAGCACAGAACTCTGCAGTTACAACGAGCTATGATTACGCTACTGCACTCCAGCCTGGGTGGCAGAGTGAGACTCTGTCTATGTAAACAAAACAAAATAAAAACACACGCACTAAGTACCACAACTTAACCAATATGAAATGTAATATCTCTATGACTATTAAGAAAATTGAATCTGTAATTAAAACACTCCTCAAAGGGAAAGACTGTTTTCACTAGAGACTTCTACCAAACATACAAAGAAGAATTAACACCAATTCTCAACTCTCTTTTTCAGAAAACAGAAAAAGAGAGTACACCTCAGAAAAAATAGGGATAGAGGGAACTTCTTCAATTTGGTAAAGGGCATCTACAAAAACCTCACAGCTAACATTATACTTAACTGTGAAAGACTGAGTACTTTCCCCTAAATTTGGTCATAAGGCAAGGATATCTGCACTCACCACTCTTATTCAACATAATGCTAAAGTTCTAGCTAGTGCAGTAAGGCAAGCAAAGGAAAGAATAGGCATACTTTGGGAAAAAAGAAATAAAATTAACCCTATTTTCAGATTACATAATTGTCTATGTAGAAAATCCCAAGATGGGTGGTGCCCATGGCTCAGTGAGTAGGGCACCAGCCCCATATACTGAGGGCGGCAGGTTCAAACTGCAACTAACAATAGCTGGGCATTGTGGTGGGTGCCTGTGGTCCCAACTACTTGGAAGGCTGAGGCAAGAGAATCTCCTAAGCCCAAGAGCTGGAGGTTGCTGTGAGCTGTGACGCTACAGCACTCTATTGAGGGCAACAAAGTGAGATTCTGTCTCTAAAAAGAAAATCCCAAGAAACTTACAATAAAGTCCCTAGCACTAATAGGTGAATTCAATAAGGCTGCTGGATACAAGAAAATCAATTATATTTCTATGTACTATAATACATGGACACTGAAATGAAAAGCAGAGCACTACTTATAGTCACTCAGAAAAAAAATGAAATACTGCCTACGTTTGGTGGTGCATCCTATAGTTCCAGCTATGCCAGAGGCTGAGGCAGGAGGATTGCCTGAGTACAGGGGAGCAAGGCCATTCTAGGTTATATACTTAGACTCCCCTCATCTCTACCTAAGTGTTAGTACAACAAACATGTCCAGGACTAGCATGATGAATACTACACGATGCTGATGAAGAAAATCAAAGGAGATGGGGCAGCGCCTGTGGCTCAGTGAGTGGGGTGCTGGCCCCATATACCGAGGGTGGCGGGTTCAAACCCAGCCCTGGCCAAAACTGCAACAAAAAAAAATAGCCGGGCATTGTGGTGGGTGCCGGTGGTCCCAGCTACTTGGGAGGCTGAGGCGAGAGAATCACTTTAGCCCAGGAGTTGGAGGTTGCTGTGAGCTGCGTGACGCCACAGCACTCTACCAAGGGCGATAAAGTGAGACTCTGTCGCTACAAAAAAAAAAAAATAGAAAAGAAAAGAAAATCAAAGGAGATCTAAATAAATAAATGAGCACAATACCATGTCCATGGCTTGGAAGACTCAACTATGGCCTAAATTGACACACAGCTTTAATGTATTTCTTATCAAAATCCTGGCAAGATTTTTGTACATATAAATAAGATTATTTTAACATTTCTTTAGATTATGGAAAGGCAAATGAATTAGAATAGCTAAAGCAATTTTTTTTTTTTTTTTTGCAGTTTTTTGGCCAGGGCCGGGTTTGAACCCACCACCTCCAGTATATGGGGCCAGTGCCCTACTCCTTGAGCCACAGGCATGGCCCAGCAATTTTTTTTTTTTAGAGACTGATTTCATACTCTAGCCCAGACTGGAGTACAGTGGTGCGATCATAACTCACTGCAGCCTTGAAGTGCTTGGTTCAAATCATCCTTCTGCCTCAGCTTTGCTGCTGGGACTACAGGCATGCACCTTCATGCCCAGCTAATTTTTTTCATTTTTTTAATAGAGGGGATCTTGCTGTGTTGCCCAAGCTGCCCAAGCTGGTCTTGAACTCAAGAGATCCTCCAGCTCAGCGCCTGTGGCTCAAGTGGCTAAGATACCAGCCACATACACCTAAGGTGGTGGGTTCAAATCCAGCCCTGACCCGCCAAACAACAATAATGGCTGCAACCAAAAAACAAAAAAAATAGCCAGGTGTTGTGGCGGGCGCCTGTGGTCCCAGCTACTTGGGAGGCAGAGGCAGGGGACTTGCTTGAGCCCAGGAGTTGGAGGTTGCTGTGAGCAGTGAAGCCATGGCACTCTACCCAGGGTGACAGCTTGAGGCTCTGTCTCAAAAAAAAAAAAAAAAAAAAAAGATCCTCCTATCTCTGTTCCTCAAGTAGCTGGGTTTATAGGTGCAAGCCACTGTGCTCAGCACTAAAACAAGTTTAAACAAAAAAGAATAAAGGGATAGAAATCAATCTACTTGTTGATTTCACCAGAGGAAGTATACAGCTAGGAGCAGTGGCTCACACCTGTAATTTTGGCATATTGGGAGGCCAAGGCAGGAGGATTTCTTGAGGGTAATCACTGTATTTTGAGAGTCCAAGATAGGATTGCTCAAAACCAGGAGTCTGTAATCAGCCTGAGCAACACAGGAGACTCTACCTCTACAAAAAATTAAAAAATTAGCCTGGTGTGGTGGCATGCACCTTTAGTCTCAGCTACTTGGGAGGCTGAGGCAGGAGGATTGGTTGAGCCCAGGAATTTAAAAGTTTGTGGTTGTAGGCGGCTCCTATGGCTCAGTGAGTAGGGCACTGGCCCCACATTTCAAGGGTAGTGGGTTCAAACCTGGCCCAGGCCAAACTGCAACAAAAAATAGCCAGGCATTGTGGTGGGCACCTGTAAGTCCCAACTAATCAGGAGGCTGAGGCAAGAGAATTGCCTAAACTCAAGAGCTGGAGGTTGCTGTAAGCTGTGACACCGTAGCACTTTACTGAGGGCAACAAAGTGAGACTCTGTCTCTAAAAAAAAAAAAAAAAGTTTGTGGTTGCATTAGCCACACAAAATAAAACTACAACGAGATGTTAGCTATACATCTATCAAAATAGCTAAAATAAAACATGGACATCAAATACCAAATTCTGGTAAGGATGTGGAGAAACTGAATCTTTCAAATATTGCTGGTAGGAAAAACTGTAGAGCCATTCTGTAAAACAGTTTACCAGTGTTTATAAAAAAAAAAACCCTAAGCATGCAACAACCAAATAACCCAGCAATCGCACTTTTGTCAGTATAGCCCAGAGGAAAACAACTTGTGTTCATACAGAAATATGTGTGTGAATGTTTATAGCAGTCTATCTATAACAGCCCCGAACTGGAAGCAGCCCGATGTCCTTCAGCAGGTGCGTGGCTAATAAATTGTGGTAGTCCCATACTGTGGGATATTACTCAGCAATGAAAGGGAATAAAATATCGACATAAGCAGCTACCCACGTAAATCTCAAGGGAAGTATGCTGAATGGAAAAAGCTAACGCCAAAATGTTACATACTGCATGATTCCATTTATATAATATCCATGAAACGATAAAGTTACAGAGATTAAGAACAGACGAGTGGCACTCCGGGAGGCTGAGGCAGGAGGATCTTTTGAGGCCAGGAGTTTGAGACCACCTGAACAAGAGCAAGACCCTGTTGCTACTAAAAATAGGAAAAAAATTAGCCAGACAAGGTGATGCATACCTATAATCCCTGCTACTCGGGAGGCTGAGGCAGGAAGATCATTTGAACCCAAGAGTGTGAATTATTGTGAGCTAGGCTGAGGCCATGGCACTCTAGCCTGGGCAACAGAGCAAGACTCTGTCTCAGTAAACAACCAACCAACCAACCAAACAAACAAACAAACAGAAGAACAGATTAGTGGTTGCCAGAGATTGAGGAGATGGGTGCAAGAGAAGCAGATGTGGCTGTAGGAGGCCAACATGGAGGATTCTCGTCCTGTTGGAAATATTGTGTCTCTTGACTGTAACAAATCCCAATATCCTGGCTATGACACTGTACCACAGCTTTGCAAGAGTGAGAAATTGGGAAAGGGTAGATGGGATCTACAACTGTATCAAAATTACGTTTTAGTTAAAAAATAAGTCAAATAAAAACAAGAAAGAAAAAAGGAATCAGAATTACTCTTGGAAGACATACCTTTGGTCCCCACATCTAAGGTGCATGTATACCTTATTCCACTCCACCATAGATAGTCTCTGGTCCCAAAAGAGCAACAGTTATCTTACTGTGATATGAAATTTTAAAACAAAAATGAAAATGTATCAGTGTGGCATAGATCTTTAACACAAATGTTTGGTGTGATATGTACCAAATTATTCAGCACAATTTTGGTCCATTCAGACAATCATCACTTGGTGTTATACTTACTTTATATATATTACTTCTTTTTGTATATACTTCTATTTGCTTTCATGGTATTTTGGAAGATAATGGGTGCAGCCAAAAAATGAAAATGGAAACAAAAACTAGGAGACAAAATGAAAACTGAAACTAAAAGGGAAACAGCAGGCGTAAGTCCCTTTCCCGAGCACTATCTCGGGTTGGAGCTTTCTCTTTCATGAATCCTGAGACCGGGAGCCATCGCCTCTGCTTCCTACATCCATCTTTCTTGTGTGGCAGTAGTTTGGGGGTCCTTTTTACCCCTCTCTTTCCAGGGCTCACCAAAAATGAGGTGGCCATGTGGCAGAAGTGCAATATCTGCCCAGAAACAGGGTCTAGCACATGTCCACCTCCTCACCCCCAGGAGATCAGCCTGGAAATGGGTGCAGGTGTCCAAGGGAGTCCCTGGAAAGGTCCCAGGGGTTCACGGTGAGCTTGGAGTCTGGCGTTCTCTTCACACCCCTCTCCTCCCTTCTAGCTCCTGTAGCATTCCAGCTATCAAACTTGGATTTCCATTAGTCTTCAAACAAAACAAAACCTTAAAAATGTCAAAAATAAGTAAATAATCATGACAGAAACACAGAGATGAAAAAAATGAGATAAAAATAACCAAATGGCAGTTGCTACTGATATGTATAAACACATCTCTTTTCATACTTAAGGCCCTTAGTCTGAACCTTTCTCACCCATCCAGGGGAAAGTAAAAACACTTTAGGTGAGAAAGCTATATTGTCACAATACACACTGTGCCAAAGGCCCTGAGTTACACGGTCCCCTTGCAAAGTCCTCTGTGAAAACCATGCTCTCTGTAGCTCCACAGTGTGTGTGTATATATATTTTTCATGAAAAGGATACAATGTACAGACTGTTTTGAAACCTCTTTTTTTTTTCACTCAGGAATGAAACATTAACATCTCTCCAAGTCAGTAAATAGGCTTTTATGATATTTTAATGGCTGCACAATATTCCATTGTATGGCTGCAGCATAATTTATTTAATCTGTCCCCCAATGGCAGAAATTTAAATTGTTTCCAATTTTTTAATTTTTGCTGTTGTAAACAATGTTACAATAAACATCCTGTAGCAAAATCTTTGCCCACATCCTCAATTATTTCCTTAGGAAACATTCCTGGAAGGGGCTAGCTGAGCACTCCTTTGCACATCTTCAAAGTTATAGAAAGGTTCTGTCAAATTGCCCTGCAGTTTACACTCCAATCAGCTATGTAGGAAAATGTCCATTCCCCGCCCCTTCCCCCAACTCACAGGTAGTGTCTCCGTCACTTGAGTGTTGTTCTAATTGTCAAGGACCTGCCAACTAATTTCTGATTAACTTCACCGATGCTTAAGGTTTAGGCTGATGATCTTTCCCAGGGAAATTTGCCCCTTTAATGGGCTGCTCTTCTGTACCTCTGCTTGCTGAGCTCAGAGACTGGGTGCCCCGACTGCCACTACCACAGCGGAGGGCGAAGTGCAGGGGGCACACCTGCCACTCCCTGCTCCCTTTCGGAAGGCATAACTCCACTGAAAACAGCTGAGCCCAAGTCTGAGCAGTGCCAACCCACAGGGGAAGGTATATTTCATCTCTTCTCCAGCTTCCAGCTTCACCAACTTCAGCAGTGGTAGCACCTATAAGACAATCTCCAGTTTCAAACTCCATGCAGGAGTCCCCCTACTTGCCACCCTCCCTCTCCCTACCTAGGCCTGCAGGGCAAGCAGCACTTGGTCCATGCATCATTGACTGTCAGGCCAGGCTGTCGTAAAGCCACATCTAAAGGAAGGAGCATGGGTCCTGAAACCAGGGGAACAAAGGTCTTGGGCCTCAGCCCTCCAGCAGGGACAACTGGGACATGGAGTAGAGCCTCTTTCCTCTCTGTTGTATTTGTCTGGGCCGCAGGAAGATGGGATGTCCTGTTCTCTATCTCTTCCAATCTAACAGGATTGCACAGGGGGAATATCTGATGAGAAAGGAGACTGAGCCTTCAGGGCATCATCACCCCGAGTTTATCATCACTGTTACTGAGAGTGGCACCTCACATGTGCCAAACACTGACAGCTGTGGGCCAGGCTGGTGCTGCTTAATGGGTAATTAGCCCATTTGATCTTAGTAATCACTCTCTGAGGTAGATACCACTATTATTCCCATTTTACTGATAAGTAAACTAAGGTGCACAAAGGCCAGAGATTGCCCAAGTTCTGTAGTTAGTAAGAGGGGGAACTGGAAATCTTACCCTCGTGGTCTGACCCTCGCACCTTGTCCTTAGTCACTGTGTGGAACTGGTCTTTGTTATGATCACAGCGACCTCAGCCACCAGTCACGGAGCAGTGAGGAGGTGCATGGCACTGTGCTGAGAACTTGAAAGATAGTCTCATTAATCCTCTTCCCCGGTGAGGTAGAGATTACAGTCACTTGTTTACAGATGAGTAAACGAAGGTCCTGACAGATCTGATGGCTTGTCCAGGGGCCAGGTGAGGCCCAACTGTAACCACTCACTCAGGGCTTTGTCAACATTCCTCCGCAAAGCCCAGCTCGGCCCTGACTACAGGACGGGAGGACAGCATCTGTGCACAGCTCTCCAGGGCCCCTGGCAAACACCACCCCTCCCACTGCTCCCTGGCTTATCTCCTAATTAAGCATTTTGTCAGGGCAAGTGGCTTTTTGTCCTCCAAACAGAACTCCTCTTTCCTAAAGAAGAAAGCAATTTCCTCCATGTCAAACTTGCCAATATCTTTTCATTGTTGTCTCCTGGCACAGGGCCGGGATGACACCATCAGGTGGCTGTGGTGCAGTGTCCTGGCCCTCCCACTCCTGCAGCCCTCCTGAGGGCTCCCAGCTTATCTTCAGCTACAGTGTGATCAGTTTCAAACCCAGCAAACTTTCTGTATTTCCCCAACAGAGAAGCCTTTAGCCCTGACTAGATTTGGAATGTCAGCCCAAACCCGGACTGAAGCAGCCTTCACAGGCCTATGGAACTTCCCCTCCCCCAGGAGAGCTGCTCTGAGGCCAGCTATGGCTTTGGGGTCTCATGGTCCTCTCTTAATCTAAAAATTTGCATAACTTTACACATAAAAACATGAAATGATAGAGAAGTATATAGAATACTATAAAAAGTATAATTATCATTAATTTTCTACCCACCATTACAATCCTTCCAGATTTTTCTCCATGTGTTTGCATTCATTGATGTAAACATATTTTTTAATTAAAAAAAAATTTATAGAGACAGGAGCTCACTGGTCTCAAACTCCTGGACTAAAAGGATCCTCCAGCCTCAGCCTCCCCAGGAGCTAAGACTACAGGTACGCACCACTGCACCAGGCATTTAAATTATTTAAATTTATTTCTTATTTATTTATTTTTAAGTTTCAATTTTTTTTCATTCATGCAAACATAGAGATATGGAATTTTATGGATGTACACCTTTTTTTTTTTTTGAGACATAGTCTCACTATGTCACCCTCTATAGAGTGCTGTAGCATCACAGCTTACAGCAACCTCAAATTCTTGGGCTTAAGTGATTCTCCTGCCTCAGTCTCCCAAGTAGCTGGGACTACAGGCACCTGCCACAATGCCAGGCTATTTTTGTTGTTGTTGTTGTTTGGCAGGTGCAGGCCAGGTTCAAACCCACCAACCCTGGTGTATTTTGCACACAGAAAATAATAAAGTATATTTTGTGATGTAGCTGTTATTGACATAAAAATATAATCTATGAGAGGAAAATATATCTCTTTGAATAGGTACATACTGTAGATACGCTTTCCCCTTCTCTAATTATCTATTTAAATAGTTATTTATTTTTATTTATTTTTTTCAAACAGAAAAAAATACTTTGTCACCCTTGATAATGTCCTGGCATCTCAGCTCACAGCAACATTAAACTCTTGGGCTCAAGCGATCCTCTTGCCTCAGCCTCTCAAGTATCTGGGACTATAGTTGCTCAGGCTGGTCTCAAACTCATGAGCTTAAGCTATCCACCCACCTCAGCCTCCCAGATGCTAGGATTATAGGCGTGAGCCACCATGCCAGGCCTATTTTATTTAAATAGTTACTTTTATTTTGAAAAAGGAATGCACACATGAATAAATGTGAACAATGTCGGCCTTGTCTGCTGATACGTCCCCAGCGCCTGAAACAGCACCTGACAGGTAGTGACTCACCACGCAAAGGGCGTCTCCGTCTCATTCTTTCACCCCAGTCCCCAGCACCCACCCGTTTCCTGTGCACGCACAGCAGGTATTCTTACTTTTGTTTTTTGAGACAGAGTCTCACTATGTCACCCTCAGTAGAGTGCTGTAGCGTCACAGCTCACAGCAACCTCAAACTCTGAGGCTTAAGGGATTCTCTTGCCTCAGCTTCCCAAGTAGCTGGGATTATAGGCCCAAACCACAACACCCGGCTATTTTTTTGTTGCAGTTGTCATTGTTTAGCAGGCCCCGGCCGGGTTGGAACCGGCCAGCCCTGATGTATGTGGCCAGCACCCTAACCACCGAGAGCCCACAGCAATCGTTCTATGCACACACAGCTCATCTGTCAACACAGTCTGCAGTTTAAACACAACCATTTGCCACCTCTTGTTCCCACAAAGCTTGGTAGTGTGTTAGGGTTAGGGTTAGCATTAGAATCGCTCTGGGGAGCTTTGAGAGAGGGACAGACAACAGTCCGTATGAGGACCCTTCTGGTTATCCCACCGATGGTAGGATTGAGTACCAAGGATTGTGGCTGAGTAGTGGTTGGGGACCTGCTTGTCACCCGGGGGTTTTGGAAAGCTCATCTTGGTGAGCAAGAGTGAGATGGGAAAGCCCCTCAGGAGGCTGATGTAACAGTCCAGGAGAGAGAAAAGGAAGGTCCCAGTGATGCGGGCAATTGGGAGGATGTAGCTATGTGAAAGGCCTTGAGAGCGTCTTTCTAGAAACCCAGGGTGGGACGGGGAAAAAGGAAACAGTGGAGGGAAAAGTTTTCTTATTTGTTTGTTGGTTGATTTTGTTTTATTTTTTAAATGCTTAAGTCTAAGTGTGATTTTTGGTTAAGGGGACAAGACAATAAATGGAAAGGGAGATGTTGGGGAAGTAAAAGATTTGATTATATTGTGTAATTCTTTCCCTCCCAAAGCTTGCATTCCAGGGGTCTGTCGGCTAGAGGACCTCATCTTCTTTCGTTTTTGCTAGAAATTTCTGGCTCTCAGATCAAAATTCACTAGAGGATATTTGGGAGTTTTTTTGGTTTGTTTGTTTGCAGTTTTTGGCAGGGCCGGGTTTGAACCCTCCACCTCTGGTATATGGGCCCAGTGCCCTACTCCTTTGAGCCACAGGCGCTGCCCTCTCTAGAGGATATTTGTAAAGGCCATTCTTCTAACATTAGTTTCAGAAGAGGCAAAGTTCTTCCCTACCTATGTTATTTTAAATCTTTTTGTATTGGCTTCTTCAAAAACATTGAGCTACAGGTTAAGTGAAGCCCTGTAGTCCCAGTGCTACGACGTCTCAGCCTGATGACTGGTTTTGCTCTCAGAAACCACCCCTGATGCATTTCTTCTCAGCAGGAAGAGGCTTGGACTTGGAATGGAAGACCTGAGTTCAAGTCTCAGCTCCAAACAAAGGTCGCAACGTGACCTTTGACAGGTCACTTATTTTTGAGTCTTGGCTTTCTCTGAGAAACAAACGATAATGGTTACAATACCTGTCTCCTTACCTCACCCTGTTAAATGAGAGAATCAGTTAAATAGCGTCCACAAAGGACTCTGTAACTGGTAAAGGACCATACACTTACGGGGGTCATTATTTTTATTTTTTTCATGATCAGACTCTTAGTCTCTTATTTTTCCTGAAGTCCATCTGTAAATGAGGGAGTGAGCTTTGGGCAAAGCCAGGCAAACCTGACCTGATTACCCTGGGGGAGGTGGCAAATGCCATGGCAGGTGTTCCTCCTTCCTCAGAGGGGCCTTGGGTTGGGCTCTGGACCTGCCCCCTGGGCTTACTGCCCTCTAGGAGCTTACAGTCCAGTGGGGAGGGAGCTGAAGTGGCAATTACCCAGCAGCATGATAAGTAGTGTAGACTTCAGCTCAGGGCCTGTGAAAGAACAGATTTCTCCAACTTAGTGAATCTGACGGGGGTGGGTGGGGGGGCTGGTGCTCTGGGCAGGTTTCTAGGGAGGTGTCTACAATGCTGAGTTCAAGCAAACAAGCAAATAAGTAGGCAAAGAAAGGAGAAGGGCACACCAAGGGGCCCAGGGCCTAGGTTCAGGGCCTTAATTGGGACAGCCAAATTCACAAGACCATGGCTATCTCTTACTTTCATCTTAGGGACTTTGAAAAGCCCAAAGCACATCTCAGTTTGTTCTTACCCTGCAGGCTGCATCCCTGCCCCAGGGCATAACTCCACACTGTCGTGGAACCCAGGGAGCACCACGTGCTGGCTGACCAATCCATGAAGGGCTTGGGCTGCAGCCTCATTGCCTGGAATACATCTGCCTTGGAAACCGCCAGCCTGCCGTGAAAGAGTTTCTTACTGAAGGCAATTTTGTTATTAGGGGAAAAAAAGCCCCTGGCTCCCCCTGCCTCCCCCAACTCCCTGACATGAGTCGTGTCATTAGTTACTCGCTTCAGCAGTTTTATTATGGAAATGACATATTGAAATACAAATTGGGACGCATACAGTATAATTACTAATACTGCATATTCATTTCCTCCCTTTGTTACTAGTGAGTCCCTATAAAGCCCTCTCACCAGCCACGTCCCCATCCTGCAGTTGGTTCTGTGTCTCTTTTCTTCTGAGGGCCAGGCGGGGCTGAGAGGGGAAACGCAGCCAGAGGAAGTACCTGCCTTCCCTGAGAAGGGCTATTTTTGTGACAATGCTGAGCTGACTCGGCAGTCCCGGCCTCTGAGCTCCAAGGGCTTCCCAGCTCGTCCTAGACAAACAACTCTCTGACGGAGCCAGACACGGGAAGTCCCAGCCAGGGGACGTTTCTAAAAAATTAAATGCAACAAAGCAAACATTTCCAGTGCCATAGGGGCCAGCGGCCCAAGCTGGACTCTGCCATCCCCAGGGCCCCTTCCCTCTCTTCCCTCAGCACCTTCTCAGAAGGAGGTCACAGGATTTGGTCAACTTGGCCACCTGCCAGAGCTGCATAGTCATGCATTCAGTGCTATGTAAGCCATCCTGTCTCCCTCAGTGGCCTTGGTTCCCCCTGCCACCTCTGACACCCAGGGGAGCACCATGCTTCAAATACTGTAAGCACATATGGCTGAGAGAGTAGGTTCTGGGTTCTAATGTTACCTCTGCCACTTAGCAATTGTGCCCATTTAGGAAAAATTTGCATAATCCTCCCTACCTCAATCTCCCACCTGTAAAGTGGAGCTACCAGTCATTTTCATCTCATAGAGGTGTTATGAGTATTAATGCCTTAATTAGGTCAAGCAGGTAGAAAAGAGATATTTGTCATTGTTTTTTCTTTGGCCAGCAGAAGTGACAGTGGGCCAGTTTTGAGCCTGGTCCCCAAGAGGTCTTAGCCACTCTGTCTTCTCCTGAAACTCTGTCTCTGCCATGAGAAAAAGCCCGCCAAGCCTGTAGGATGATAAGAGATCAAGCGAGAACTGAATCAGCCTTATTGTCCCAGCTGAGGCCCCAGACATATGAGAAAGCCCAGCCACGGTCACCAATCAACCCACAGATGCCCACAGCTGAACAGAGCATGTGTGGGGCTGTTGTAGACCAGAAGTACCTCCAGGTCAACCCACAGACTTGAGAGCTAAAGACATGCAGATTATTTTACACAAATACATTGTGGGGTGATGTGTTATGCACAATGGCTAACTGATGCACATAGGAAGCTGTTATTATTCTTGCTCCTTCCTCTAGAACCTTCTCACTGTATCTCTTGTTCATCTAAAGTCCCAGGGACAGGAAGACAGCAAGGTACCAGGGCAAGAACATAGACCCTGAGGTCAGACAGAGTATGAATTTTAGCAAGGGATTTCTTTTCCATTACATAGGGATAATAAGAATTTTAGCAAGTAATTTCTTTTCCATTGCATGGAAATAGTAATCATCCAAAGTTGTAATAAGGATTGAATAAGTAATAGATGGGGGAGCGTCTGGCACCCAGTGAGTAACTCTCTTTCCTCTCTCCACAGCAGTTTAGTGTCATCTGCATAAAATAAAATTTAGTCGTGATGATTGATATCATTTTTGTGTGTGTGTGATGAGGCTGAGCTGTTAAGCTCAGTTACCTTATGCTCTAAATAGAAGGTAGAGGTCATAACCCTCATTCACAAGCACAGAGGAAGCCCAGGGAGGATTTTGCTGGACTGAAGAATCTCCACTTGTCTTCATCACCCACTGTTGGGAAATAAAAAGACCCACAGTAGTCCTCAGGGCGCCCTACCCATGTCACCTACAAGTGGGCAGCCAGCCTAGCGCTTTGGAGGGCCTTCCTTCCATAATTGCTGGGAGGGTCCTTCCCCAACCACCCTAGACAACGTGTTCTGGCAGCCAAATCCTTCAAGGATTAGTGTGTTTCCTAAATAAAGTTGATCAACTGCTTTCTAGAAGAACAATAAGAAAGACAGGACTGGGCGGCACCTGTGGCTCAAAAGGGTAGGGCACCAGTCCCATATGCTGGAGGTGGCAGATTCAAACCCAGCCCCAGCCAAAAACTGCAAAAATAAATAAATAAATAAAAATAAAGTCTATTTAAAAAAAGAAAAGAAAAGAAAGACAGGACTGACTACCCCCTGCCCCGCAATGTCAATCAACAGAAGCGGAGAGTCCTCATGTGGGCAATCTCTGGGTGAGATCAGGGGTTGGGAGGTGGGCATGAATGAGATGAAATATCAATGAAACTGCAAGTGGACTCCCTGCTTCTCAGGACGTGAAAATCGAAATGGGTCCTGGAAAATGTCCTTCTGGGGAAGGCACGCGAGGAAACTGGTGAAAGATTAAAAAGTTATTTGCATAAATATATACGAGCATAATCCAGAGTGATGAAAATCTGGAAATTGCCTTGTGCCCAGCAGAAGAGGATTGGTTAAGCACGCTTTGCTTTATCAAAGTGACGGAATGTTAATTTGCCGTTAAGAAAGGTAAGTTGAGGCTCGGCGCCTATAACTCAAACGGCTAAGGCACCAGCCACGTACACCTAAGG
>NW_003852416.1:11318498-11323975 GCF_000181295.1 Otolemur garnettii
GTGGGTTCAAACCCAGCCCTGGCCAAAAACTGCAAAAAAAAAAAAAAAAGAGTTGGACTTTGAGTGTCTTAATGATGGATGAACGCTCAGTGGCATGCCTAGAGACATTTCTAGAGACCCCAGAAAAACAAAGCCATACCCAACTGCTGCAGTACAGCCAGTGTGTTGTGGGGGTAGAGGGAACTTTTTAGGGTTCAAGGAAGCCTTTTCTATGTCCTTCATATCACAGCAGTGAATTAGATGCTTGCTGATAATAAAAAAGACAGATCCTCAAATGTGTTCAAGTCTTTTTGTCTTGGTTTCTTTTTAAAAGATGGACAAAAAACACTCCATAATGATAGGAAAGAACAAAGATGAACAGCGAGAAGATGAGCGCAGTGTCCAATTTGCTTTTCAGGAGCCAAGTTGTATTATTAGGAAGCTCAGTGTAGGATGTTTCAAAGCATCCATCTTATCTACATACCTTCTCTACCCAGCACTTAGTGCCTTAAATTGCACAGCTAGAGACGCAACCCATCTATTCTCGAACTTTATTTCATCTGAGAGTTACTTTGGGTGCTTGAAGAACCAGCAGAGTCCAAGGTCCTTCCACCTGATTCAGATTCAGATGATGAACTGTTTTTCAGCAGCCTGTCAGAATAGGACTATACTTTAAGAAGCACTGAGCTAACAGGCCAGGTACAATGGCTTGAGCCTATAATCCCAGCACTCTAGGAGACTGAGGCAGGTGGAGTGCCTGAGCTCAAGAGTTTGAGACCAGCCTAAGCAAGAGACCCTGTTTCTACTAAACATAGAAAAAAGAGCCAGAGGTTGTGGTGGGCAACTGTAGTCCCAGTTGCTCAGGAGGCTGAGATAAGAGGATGACTTGAGCCCAAGAGTTTGACATTGCTGTGAGCTATGACACCATGGCACTCACCCCAGGGCAACAGAGACTCTGTTTCAAAAAAGAAAAAAGCCTTGCGCTAAAAAGCTTTAGTTTATCTTAAAGTACAAATCTGAATCCAGCCCCTGCCACCCCTTCCTTCCCTTGCAGCTGTATCACTCATTTTCTTGGCTTAGTGGGAAAATGGGAAGCAGGAAGGAAGAAGAGTATCAGGGCACAGGGAGAGTGGGAAGCCGCCCCCCCATCAATGGAGAGGCCAGAGACTTTGCACCAAGGCTTATGGGCACGACTTGCACACGGGGAGGCTTTGGTGAAGTGCACCAATGAAGAGGCCAGGGACTCTGCACCGAGGCTTATGGGTATGACTTGCACACGGGAAGGCTTTGGTGAAATGGTATATGACGGCATTTGTATGTGTGTGCAGGGCCATCTGTGTGTGAGTTTGGTGGCTCTGATTAGAAGAGGCACCAGAGTGGCATGGAGGGTGCTGTAGGCCTCTCTCTGGGCCCCAACTCTCTCTGGGTGCTCACAGTTAGAAGAGGGGACAGTCAAATAAATTGTTATAATAAAATGATTTTTAAAAAATACATGAGTATTATGGGAGCCAGGGCCGAGGAGGGAGTGACTTAATAGCTCTGTGTGGGGGTGTGGGGGCGGGGCCCAGAGAATTATAGTTGATGGTCTACCAAGGGCTGGACAGGGGACGGGCAATAATTTCACTCTCACAACAGTGCAGTGAACTCATTTTATGTGAGTGAACGTGTATCTCAGGAAGATCAGTTGTCACGTCCAACATCACACAGTGGTGATTTGGACACAGATCTGTCTAATTCTGAAACAGGAGGTGTGTGCTTCCCCCCTCCAGGGTGAGGACAGGTAGGATTCCCCCAGCTGTGATCTTTGGTGAGTCATTTCCCTGAAGATTCCTCATCTGTAAAAACAGGGTTGGGCTCCCTGTGTACAGCCCGAGGTCCTCCCAGGCTCAGAGCCCTGAGGAGCCTACCAAGACCTCAGGTGGGGAGGGCTGGACCTAAAAGGAAGGAATGGTCCTGCCTGCTAAGAGGGACAGTCAGTCGCCTTCTGCAGAGGAGCCACATTGAGACAGAACTTATACCTTTGTGTAAGTTGCAGTGAACCTACCAGGGAAATAGGCTGAGTTTTTTTCTGGTTTCATATTTTGACTCCTGGTCTCCCATTTCTGTTAGAAAGTTTATAGTTCCTCAGTGCACCATGGGACAGAGGAAGCATTCTTTGTTACCAGATTACTAAAAAGTGATTTTGGTCACTGACGGCTACACAGTAAATGGGCTGAGAAGGGAGGGAGAAAGGTGGGGAGGGGTCCTCTCCTGGGGAGGTCTGGGAAGACCACACTTCGGGCTGAATTTGCCCACATGAAATCTAACCTGGGCTGTTTCAAAATTCCTGGCTCAAGGCTGTTAGGAAGAGAAAGGATCCCCTTGCTCAACCTCTCAGGCCAAAACCTCTTATTCTGCCAAGCCACACCACACCCATTCCTGCCTCCAAAGTGTCCTGATACAAAGTTGAGAGAAAGGGACTGGAAACTGGCCGTCTCCTTTCTGGGGCAGCAACTATGGCCAAGCCCGGGGTCACTAGCTGGGGTCAAGGACATCTCCAGGAAGAGTCCAGGGTCATCCCTTCAAGTGCATTGCACAGGCAGCTGCTTGGGGTGGGGACATTCAGGCAGAGCCATTCTCCATGGACAAACAGCCAACCTTCTGTGCTGCCAGCCTATGAAAACTTGTGTGATATACTATGACACCCCAAACATCAGACCAAATCTGTCACAGCTGTGGAACAGGCAGACTGGCTGTGGCTTATGAAACAGGGGTTTGGGGGGAATCAAAGCAAGACACCTCCTGTTTGTACCATCCCTGCTCAGCTCAAGGGGGACCCCAGCATCTACTATTAATAACAGTAGGGAAGCCTTGCTGGATACTTTTATGTGGATTATCTTATCCATTTTTCAAAGTAACCATGTGATCTGGATACTAGTTATTATTCCTTTTTTTTAATAGATGAACAAATGCCGGCTTAGAGAGGTTAAGTGGCAGAGGCAGGATTAGCATCAAGGCCATCTGGCTCCAGGGCTGGATCTCTCAGCCTACACCCAGGGGAGGTACCAGGTTTCTCCTAGAATTGCCCAAACCCCACCAGGTACTCCCTCCCATTGAGGCCAGTCAATGAGAAATTTTCAGGCGACCCCTCCTTTTGGGAAAAGAGAGAGCAGTTATTCCAGGAGTCATGGGGCACATATTCAAGACCAGGGGGAGGGAGGGACTGGGGGGCGGGGAGGGGATGTGTTTAACAAAGGGGCAACACTTGGGATCCTGCCACCTTGGCCCACCGGCTGTTGTAGGACCCTGGGCTCTTCCCCTCTCAGCATCTCGTTTTCCTCCTGAAACACATTTGTAAAGCTATTTTGTGCCAGTATTGACTGACTACTAAATTGTCTGCTCCCTCTTTTGGGTCACAAACACTTTTACAGAGGCCTTCTAGAAATAAAGAGGTGAAGTGCTGGCACCTTGGAAAGTTTGAGAGGGGCTCTAACTCATCCTGAAATTATACCCGAGATATTGCTACCCAGCCTTAGGCGTCCTCACATTCAAAGAGAAGGAAAAATCTTTAGGGGTGGGGAGTGTGGCCTCTGCCTTCAGATACCTGCAGGACATTAGGAAGTGGGGCTTAGGGTGGGCAGAAGGAACCCCTGGTAGAGAGGCAGATGTCAGTTTAACATAAGAAAGACTGTAAAGGCTGTTTTCTTGCTGCTGTTGTTGATTATGATTCTAGCAACAACCGTTTATTGAAGACAGGGTCGAGTATTACCTTAAGCACTTTCATCCATACCAGCTTAAGTAAACCTCCTGACCACCTGGAAAGGAGAAGCCTGCAGTTAATTACTGTCCCTACATCACAGATGAGAAATTAAGCTCAGGGAAGTTAAGTAGCTGGTGGAATGCGGCTGAGCTAGCACTGGCAGAGCGGAGGTCCCTACCGCCTCTGGCTCCAAAGGCCACACTCAGAACCATTAACTCCGTCCTCCCTACAACCCACCAGTAGAGGTGATGGTGAGTTCCCCATTCCCAGAGGTATTCAAGAGATGCTGCAGCTCCTCTGATAAAGGAATCACTTAAGGTGCTCTTCAACATCCAGATCTCCAGGCCTCCACCCAGAACTACAGCCGAGTCTCCAGGGAGGCCCGAGAGTCTCTTTCCCGCCAGGGCTAAGAAGCCTGGGAGAGGAGGCGGGGCCCCATGCCCTGCCCTGCCCGGTGCCTCGATGCTGCGTGGCCCTAGATTTGGAGATTCTATTTTTAGGCAGATCCTTCCTGAGCCACTGTGTCAGACTTTCTGGCACCTTCTGACGGCTCCAGGGCACCTGAGCTGTCTTCAGAGTCGCCCCGATGCCCCAGAGATACGTAGCAACAGGGCTGGGAGGAGCCCTGGGAGCAGGGAAGAGCGGAGGGAAGCCATACTTGCCAGCAGTGGAGGCAGACGAGGTGAGGGCCAAGCCTACCATTTCTAGCTCGGGGGAGTCAGGGACCCCGAGGCTGGCCGACAGCAGGGAAGCTGTCCGTGTTGCAAGCCTGCCTCCGGGAGGAATTGTTGCCCCTTAGTATGGAGCAGGGGTGGATGCAGGGAGGAAGATGGGACCATTCTCCCGACTGCTTTGGTGCATGGAAGATGGTTTGGGGGGAAGCTGGTGGAGGAGATTTTATAGAGAAGTCCTGCCTCCTAGGAACCCCTGCGGCACCAAATGGTGATGGTTGCTGAGACTTCCCTGATGCTTGCCTTTCACCAGACTCTGTGCTGACCACCTAAATGTAGCTCGCCAGTGAACCCTCATGAAAGTCTCGTGAAATAGCCCTGACTGCTCCCATTTCACAGGTGAGTTAGTAGACGTATAGAAGTGACGCTGCCTGTCCCCAGGCCCACGTGAATGGGCGGAGCCTCAGGGCTCACTGATGCTAACACTACACTCTTAACCTCCCCGCCTTACCTCCTCTTGGCCCCAAGGGAGCGTCAACATTTCTTAACTCTTGGATCACTGACTTTTGAAGACGTGCCAAAAGCATGATTTTGTCAGCTGAGGCTCAGTAATATCTACCGTGGGCCAAGCACTGTTCTAGGTGCCTTCTGTGTCCTGATTCATTTAATCCTAATAGCAACCCTATAGGGTAAGTATTATAATTATCCCCATTTTACAGATGGGAGAAAAGAGCCTCAGAGAGGTTGGGTAACATGTGTCCAGGGTTGTTAACTGGTATAGCTGGCTGCACATCCACGCCAGTAACCATGACTCTACGCTGCCTTGCTCTAGAGAAGCACGTGAGTGTGCACGCACACACACACAACTGTGGGCTCACTTTCAGGAGATTTGGGGCTCTCCTGAAGTCACGTATGGGGGCTCAGTTCCAGGTTAGCAACACTTCCAAATTAATGTTTTTGTTTTTGTTTTTTGAGACAGAGCCTCAAGCTGTCCTCCTGGGTAGAGTGCCGTGGCATTACAGCTCACAGCAACCTCCAACTCCTGGGCTCAAGCGAGTCTCTTGCCTCCGCCTCCCAAGAGGCTGGGA
>NW_003852416.1:11324038-11433111 GCF_000181295.1 Otolemur garnettii
CGGGTCCGGGCTGGGGATTCGAACCCGCCACCTTAGGTGTACGTGGCTGGCGCCTTAGCCGGTTGAGCTATAGGCGCCAAGCCAAATTAATGTTTTTAAAAAAACTCTTAAGGTTTGGTTTTATACTTTTGTGACGACCACGTACTGAAAGTGGAGAAGACAACCCAGGCTGGGGCCTTCGGCCAGATCACTTCAGAGCCACCTTTCCCCTTCACTGCTTCTGGGTTCTAGGGTCTCTCCCAGCCTGGGGAAGGAGCCAGGACTCTCCACATCATACTTTTGAATGGCTGCACAGGTCAGCAACTCTGTCACACACCACGCCCCTGGCCCTGGGCCTACTTTGGCCCCTTTGCTAGGATTTGAGCCAGGAATTGCATTCAGGGAAGGTGGCACAAATGAAGGACATTCTGCAACTGGATTGCAGTTTCTTGGTGACGTCAGACTTACCTGGTTTGTTTTTTATCTTTTTTTTTTTTTTTTTTTTGAGATGGAGTCTCATTTTGTCTCCCTCAGTAGAGTGTTGTGGTGTCATAGCTCACAGCAACCTCAAACTCTTGGGCTCAAGAGATCCTCTTGCATCAGCCTACCAGGTCACTGGGACTATAGGCACCCACCACAACACTTGGCTATTTTTAGAGATTGGGGAGTTGCTCCTGCTTAGTTTGATCTCAAACTCCTGAACTCAGCCCACCTCAAGCTCCCAGAGTGCTAGAATTACCTGTTTAAAGACAGATGCCTGGGTCCCACCCTTAAGGACTCTTTTTTTTTTTTGAGACAGAGTCTCACTTTGTCACCCTTAGTAGAATGCCATGGTGTCATAATTCTCAGCAACCTCAAACTCTTGGGCTTAAGAGATCTTCTTGCCTCAGCCTCCGGAGTAGCTAGGACTACAAGAGCCTGCTACAACATCGGGGTTTTTTTTTTTTTTGAGACTAGGCCAAGCAATCCACCTACGTTGGCCTCCCAGATTGCTAGGATTAGAGGCATGAGCCGCAGCACCTGGCCACCCTCAAGGAGTCTAATTGAGTACATCTGAGATGGAGCCCAGGCGTTGGTGTTTTTTTCTTTTCTTTCTTTCTTTCTTTCTTTTTTCTTTTCTTTTCTTTCTTTTTTTTTTTTGAGACAGTCTCACTCTGTTGTCTTTAGAGTACTGTGTCATCATAGCTCAAAGCAACTTCAAACTCCTGGGCTCAAGTGATCCTCTTGTCTCAGCCTCCCAAGTAGCTGGGACTATAGGCAGCCACCACAATGCTTGGCTAGACTTTTCTACTTTTAGAGAGACAAGAGTCTCGCTCTTGCTCAGGCTGGTCTTGAACTCTGGAGCTCAAGCAATCCATCTGCCTTGACCTCCCAGGGTACAGGAGTTAGTGTTTTTAATAAAGGTTGCAAGTGTTCCTGAGAACATGCCCCAGTGAACCCCTAGGTCAGAGTCCATGTTATCATCTCTGCTGACCATCCCAGTCAAAAGGAGGACTCTTGGGTAATTCTGCTCATGCCTGGGGCAGTGCACTGTGGTGGATTCCCAGAGGGCTGGAGCATCCTGGGTTTGGACATTGAGCAGGGAGGAAAGAAGAGGTGGACCTTGGTGCTTAGAGCTTCTTCCCGGCTGCAGCCTCTTGATCCTGAGTGGGTCACCCGGTGTACAGCCCAGCGCTGGGCTTTACAGAGCCTCATAGTAAGTCTCTGCTTTGAGCTGTGAGAGGAACTGAGGGTTACAAGACTGAGCTTGATATGACAAGAAATACCTGGCCTCAAGGGGCCCAGAGTTGAGTTGAGAAGGTGGATAAGTCAACTGAGAGATGTCAGTGAACCTGGGGCATTTAAAACCGAGGATTGAGGGACGTAGGGAGCAAGGAAGTGTGCAGTGAGTGCTGGCTCCCAGAAGGGAGGGTGACTAACGGACCTGGAGTGCTTGGGATAAGGGCGTTTCTCCAGGCGGGATAGTCAGTGCTAGGACCAGGAGCTAAGACCAGCAGCTTGAGGTCCCCTTCAGAAGGGCCCGTGCGTTCTCTCCAGGCACAGAAGAGCCACCCTGAACTCTTCATGACACCAAAGTCTCTCTTCTCAGGGAGGAAGGAACAGGAAGCTGAGGAGTCTGGGAAGAGACTCCTGCAGGTTTGGGGACCACTTCTGAACACTGACAGTTCTTACAAACCTTGACGGGTCCGCTGAAAGACACAGAGGGCTGGACCAGATCACCTCACTTTTCAAGTAAACGGATGAAACAATGAAACACACTACAGGTAAGTGTGGAAGAGGTGGTGACTGAGTCGTTCTCTGAGCTCTGACCTTGTGCCAGGACTGTGATAAATGTCCCATGTTATAGAGGTCCCATTTAATCCTCACAGGGAAGCAGCTTTTTTACCCCTACTGGACCGATGAGAAAATGGAGGCACAGAGGGAGGAGGTCACTTGGCTGAAGTCACACAGCTGGCGAATGGCTGTGCTGGGACGTGGACCGAGCACACCTTAATTGAGAACAAATAATGCTCGACAGGATATTTGCTCCGATCGGTCAATGCGAAACTTCCCAAAGTTTTAAACAATACTCACCCGTCACGGAGAATGAGAACCAGAACCAGAACAAGGAAGGGACTTAGGCCAAGGCACAAGATTTTAAGAAAGAAAAACCCAGCAGCTACGGAGAAACCAAGAGACAAAGTCAAAACGAGTCTTTAGAACTGAAGTCCCTACAGTTGCCTTCGGAATGTCGGAGTCAAACCCAGAAGCTCGGGCCCCAACAGTCCTGTTTTCCCAGGTGGAAAGGTGCTTTTGGTCGGGAAGGCTGAGCAAGTGTTTGGGAAAGGGACGAAAGATCAGTTGCATTTCTGGAATACAGTGGATAACAAAGAGGGCCTCTGTCATTCTCTGGGTCTGGTGAGGTGATGCTGCTAATCCTAAAATCTATCCTACCATCACATGGCCAGGGAGAGGCCCGTGTTCCCAAAGCCCTCGCCAGACAAGCACACAGGTCCACTTGGAGGACCAGGGAAGCCCTCCCACTGGTATTTTCCCTAGTATTGGAGCTCGACAGTAGTGTTTTTCAAACTTTTTGACTATCATCTGCAGTAAGAAATATATTCGCTGTCACACCCAGTGCATCTCAGTGTGTATTTATGCTTCACAAAACAAAATACTTAGCTGTGTGAAATGCAGTGCACTCTGATATTTTCTGTTCTATCCAAATTCATCTGTTTTAAAGCTAATAGTCATGCACTACATTGATTTCACTACCTACTAATGGTTTATAATCTGCAGTTTAAAAAACACCTCTCACTGCACTGTGACAGGGAAACCGAATGGGAAGCTTGAAGGGCAGGAATTCACACTGGGTCTTTATCACTGCCTACCACTGTGCTTTTGAATAGTGCTTTGTGTTTACCCGATTTTCACCTACTCAGTATTTCTCAAACTGTGTTCCATGTTACCTTTGTCACAGCTCACAGCAACCTCCAACTCCTGGGCTTAGGTGATTCTCTTGCCTCAGCCTCCAGAGTAGCTGGAACTATAGGGGCCTGCCACAACGCCCGTCTATTTCTTTGTTGCAGTTTGGCCAGGGTCAGGTTCGAACCCACCACCCTTGGTATATGGGTCTGGTGCCCTACTCACTGAGCCACAGGTGCCACCTGAATCCAAAAGATTTTATTTTATTTTTTTATGAAGTCAAATACACATCGATCGTGAATACATTTATGCATATGTGGGGTACGATGTGTTGATTTTTTTATACAATCTGATATGGTTACATCAAACCTATCAACATAGCTTTCGCCTCATTTACTTGATTATTGTGTTAAGACATTTATGTTCTACACTTGACAGATTTAACTTGTACCCTTGCAATATGCTCCATAGGTGTGGTCCCACCTTTTACCCTCCCTCTCTCAAATCTCCCCCCTTCCCACTCCATTTCTCTCCTTCATCCTGGGCTATAGATGTGTTCTATCTTGAATCCAAAAGATTTTAATAGGTATTTTCCTCCAAAGTGCTTCGGTGGGCAAACTTGTCTGGGAAAGGAAATATGCTATAGGCACAGCAGGTGTGTCCTGGTGCATTTAGCATGTTCAAGATCTGCAGCGAAGGACCAATTAACTCTTTCCAGCCTTTCTTAGATCTTTTTTTTTCTTTGACCAGAGAATCACTTTTGGGAGTAAGCCATTTAATTCCTCGTGGAAATACTTGTATTTTCCAGAAACTGGTCAGAGCCCGGTTGCTTCACATTCTCCTCTGTGACACTCACCCTGGCCTGTGAGGCCAGGAAGGCAGGTGTTCTGACAGTATGTTGGAACAGGTAGTTCACCTACCTGTCTGACTTCCCCCATCAAGTTGGGGCCAGGGCCAGGCTTCCTGCCTCTCCAGGGAATCATGGCAGGTGCCTGTAGTCCCACTGTGAGCCCTTGAGTGGTGCCATGGCTCCTAAGGGTTCACTTTCTGAAGGGGCAAGGAACCTTTCCCACTGAGCTACATTTGTGGACAGCAGAAAGGAGCTGGGTACTGGCAGCTGCCCCCCCAATCCCAGGGTACTGCGTGTCCCAGGAGTTCAAAGCTTGGCATGAAGGATCTTCAGCTCCTCAACCTCCCTAGAGCCAAGAAAGGGATGGAGACTTGTCAGCTCCTTCCCTCTACTTCTGATCAGAGGTTAAGTAACTCACACAGCAATTTTGCAGGCAAAAGAGCCTCATGGCCAGGTCCTGTTGAGACTCAGGTCTAACTTGGCTGAGGAACCTGTGTTCAGATTTATGAAACAGCTCTGTGGGTCTCTTTTATTAATTTTTATGAATATGCAGTTTATTTCTCTGGACACAAAAGAGACACAGGGATACACAATGTAACATTCCTATCCCAATTGTCAAATCACCTGGTTCCTCCCTGGAGTCAACCAACTGCACCCCTTCCCCAACATACACGTGCTGGACACAAATTAACATACTCTGCACTCTGTCTACACTTTTTTTTTTTTAGACAGAGTCTCACTCTGTGGCTCTGGGTAGAGTGCTGTGGTGTCATTATAGCTCACAGAATCCTCAGCCTCTTGGGTTCGGGCGATCTTGCCTCAGCCTCCCCCATAGCTGGGACTATAGGCACCTGTCATGATTCCCTGCTAATTGTTTCTATGTTGTAACTGATGGACTATTTTTGAATGATGGACTTTGGAAATGGTTCCCTATTGGTACACAAAGAGCTTTCTTTTTCTCTTTTACTGTTATATAAATGATTGCCCTTCACGGACCCGATATAACTAGACCCAGACTGCCTGACGTGGTTCTTTCCAGTGTTTTCTTTTACAAACAGTGTTGTAAGGGATGACTGTGCACCTTAGTCTTGGGCACACACGTGAATGTGGCTGTGGGATGCAGTCCTGGAAGTGAGACTGCTGGGTCACAGTACAGCCTCTGGGTTAGGTGTGGTGGGACTGTCGGGTGACCCTGCTCTGGCCGGGTGGGATTAGGAAGAGATGAGGGGCTTCCCTTTCTCGTTGGATGTCTAATCCCAGCCAGCTTGACACACTGCCGTGGGATTCAGAAGGCATGCGACCTATTTCTGCCCTAACTTAAAGGTAAGTCATGTTCCTGAGTCAAGTCTTTCCCCTCCTTTATAAAATTGGAGTGTTGGAGCCCACGAGACGGGACAAGCTCCTGTTCTTTCTGATTCTGATCTGTGTCCTGGGTGAGCTTCCAGTGGAGAGGAAAGCACTGAACCCTTCTTATTCCCTTGTCTTAGCTCTGCTCTGGAGACACTTCCCATTTACAAAATGGCTTGTTAGGCTGGGTCGTCAGCCTTGTTCTTTGGGAGAAGCCAACTGAGCTGTGTGGCTTGTCTCTATCATTGCCTTCTGCAAAAATAGAATCTCTACGTGGGCTGGGATTTTGTGCGTGTCACTTCTTGCTCTATCCAGTGCCAAGAGTAGCACTGTCCAGTAAAAATACAATGTGCTAAAACAACGTGATACCATAACACCCCTATTAGAATGGTGACAATCCACAGTACTCATGCTGAGGGGGGAGGGGATGTGGAGCAAAAAGAACTCTCATTCATTGCTGGTGGGAATGTGTAAGATGGCATAGACATTTTGGAAGACAGTTCAGCAGTTTCTTACCAAACTAAAATTCTCTTACATTATAATCCTTGGTGTTTACGCAAATGTAATGAAAACTTAATTCCCACACAAAAACCTGCACGCAGATGTTTATGGCAGCTTTCTTCATGATCGACAAAACTCGGAAGTAACCACGAGGTCCTTGAGTTGAGTGACTGGAAAAATAAGCTGTGATATACCCAGACAAGGGAGAATTTGTGAGTTCTCAAGCCGAGAAAAAGCATAGAGGAAGCTCAGGTGCATGTTTCTAGGTGAAAGACACCATTCTGATAATGCCACCTGCTGCGTGATTCCAACTACATGACACTCTGGAAAAGACAAAACTCCAGAGGCAGTAAAACGATTAGTGGCTGCCATGGGTTTGGGGGTTAGGGAGGGATGAACAGGTGAAGCACAGAACATTTGGGGGGCAGCATGCACTATGATGGTGGATACGTATCACTCGTTATACCCATAGAATCGCTATACCAAGCATGACCCCTGATGTGACCTATGGACTTTGCGCGGATAATGATGTTGTTGATGTAGGTTCATCAGTTGTAACCAACGTACTGATCTGGTACAGGAGTGAGTGTGCTGGGTTAGGGGCAATACAAGAAATCTCTGTACCTTCTGCTCAATTTTGTTGTGAACCCAGAGCTTCTTTGAAAAAAACCCAAAACGTCTTTTAAGAAAACAGACCTTAATAAATGTGAGCCACATAAGTAATTTGTTTCATTAAAAAAATGAGATATAATTCATTTCATAAAATTCACCCTTTTAAAATGTCCAATTCAGTGGGTTTTAGTATATTTAAAAGGGCCCACACACCACTATCTAATTGTAGGACATTTCCATCATTCCAAAAAGAAAGTCCATATCTGTTAGCAGTGGCTCTCCATTCCTCCCTACCCCTAGTGTCCTGGCCACTGCAAGTCTACTGTCTGCACGGATTTGCCTATTCTGGACATTTCGTATAAATGAAATCATATAATATGTGGTCCTTTGGGGACTGATTTCTCTCAGCAGAATGTTTTCAAGGCTCATCCATGATGAACTTCATTTCCTTTCATCGTCAAATAATATTCCACATCACAGACCAGATTTTGTTTATCCGTTCATCAGCTTCTGGCCATTTCGGTTTCCATTTTTTCAGTAGTATGCCTGATGTTGCCACGACCATTCGCCAACAGGTTTCTGTGTAGACATATGTATGTTTTCACTTCTCCTGACGATATACCTGGAACGGAACTCCTGGATCACATGGTGACCTATTTTTTTTTAACAATCCGATGAACTTTTCCACCATATTCCATAGTTCCTACACCACCTTACATTCCCACCAACAGTTTATGAGGGCTCTAATTTTCTCTACATCATTGTCAACACTTGCTCTTATCTCTCTTTTTGTTTATAGCCATCCTAATGGGTATGGACTGGCTCAGAGCTTAAACTTTTAACAATTATTCTACACAGGAGGCACTTAATAAATATTTTTTGAGTGAGTGAAAAAACAAACACATTTCGTCATTGTCAGTTGTGTGTTCTGAATAATGGAATGAAATGGCTCAAAGCTTGCCAACAAGGAGGTTTAACAGAAGGGAAGGATGTTTTTTTCTAAAATAATGATCACCTGGCTGGATCTGAGTTACCTGAGGAGTGTTTTAGAAGTGCAGATTCCTGGCTGGGGAGGTGGATCCTAGCACTCAGGGAGGCTGAGGTGGGTGGATTGCTTGAGCTCATGAGTTCAAGACCAACCTGCAAAAGTGAGATCTGGTCTCTACTAAAATAGAAAAAAACTGAGGCAAGAGGATCTCTTGAGCTCAAGAATTAGAAGTTGCTGTGAGCTATGACGCCACAGCACTCTACCCAGGGGCAATAGCTTGAGAGGCTGTCAAAAAAATGCAGATTCCCAGGCTCCTATTTGGGAGATAGGAGATAAAATCTGGGAATTCCTCCCCCACTTTTTTTGAGATAGAGTCTCACTTTTTCACCCTCAGTAAAATGCTATGGCATCGTAGCTCACGGCAACCTCAAACTCTTGGGCTCAGGTGATCCTCTTGCCTCAGTTTTTCATTTTTAGTAGAAATAGGGTCTTACTCTCACTTAGATTGTTCTCAAACTCCTGAGCTCAAGCGATCTGTTCACCTTGGCCTCCCAGAGTGCTAGGATTACAGGCGTGAGCACAGTGCCCGGCCTGGGAATCTGTATTTTGTTTGTTTTGTAGAGATGGTGTCTTGCTGTGTTGCCCAGGCTGGAATTCAGTGGCTGTCTATCCGTGAAATCTCTCTCCTGATCAGCATGGGAATTTTAACCTGTTTCATTTCCAATCTGGGCCAGTTCAGTCCTCCTTAGAGAAGCTGCTGTGCCCTGCCTCCAGGAGGTCACCATGTTGATGCTGAACTTAGAGCAGATACCTGACTGGCATAGTGCCTGGAATCCCTGGACCCAAGCAATCCTCCTGCCTCAGCCTCCTGAGTAGATGAGTCTATAGAAATGCACTACCATGCCTGGCTGGCAATCTGAATTTTTTTTTTTAAAGAGTTTCTCCAGATGATTCTTACATGCTGCCAGGTTTGGGACTCAGTAATCTCAAAGAACATTTTAGAGTCTAGTGCCTGTATTTGCAAGAAGCCAGTCATGCGAGTGCCTTTCAGAAAGGCACGTGTATGGGGAGGACAGCAATGAGACCTGGCTGAGTTTTGGAAGCTGAGGCCCTGCTCTGTGCTGTATTCCACACATGGGGGGAAAGAAGAAAAATAACACTCATTGAGAGTTTACCTTGTTCTGTCTACGTCTTCACATACAATTCTTCCTTTAATCTAAAATGATAGGGAGAAGTTGGAAGGGGAGTCAAACAGGGGAAAAAAGAAGTGGTTCCCTATTTTTAGAGATAGGATCTTTTCCACTGCCCAGGCTGGAGTGCAGTGATACAATCACAGCTCACTACAGCTTTGAACTCCTGGGCTCCAGCAATCTTCCTGCCTAAGCCACCCACATAGCTGGGCCTACAGGTGCCTGCCATCGCGTTTGGCTAATTTTTCTATTCTCTTGGGTCTTCTTATGTTACCCAGGCTGATCTCAAACTCTTGGCCCCAAGCCATCCCCTTTCCCGGGCCTCCCAAAGTGCTGGGACTAGAGGGATGAGCCACAGCCTTTGGCAGGATCTGGGGCAGTGTGGGGGCCCACAACTGACCCAGCTTCTGCTGGCCACCAGGCCCCTCTCTCACCTGTGCCTTCGGTCAGTCTGGGCGCTAATTTGAACACTTGCCTGCCATGCCCTAGAACGCTCTTCCACTGGCTCCAGAGAGACTCAGATATAGCAAATACTCTTTAGCACTCAAGGATCAGGAGTAGGTCCTTTCAGGTATATACCTCACTCACATGCTTCTTCAGATGAGGAAGCCAAGGCTCAGAGACATTAAGTAACTTGCCTAAAATGTGCATAGCAAAGAAGTCAAAGCTGAGATTTGTTTTTGACTCCCTGCTGTGATCTGAATGTTGGTGTCCCCTGAAGATTCATGTTAAAACCTAATTACTGGCTCGGCGCCTATAGCTCAACCGGCTAAGGCGCCAGCCACTTACACCTAAGGTGGCGGGTTCGAATCCCCAGCCCGGACCCGCCAAACAACAATGCCGGCTGCAACCAAAAAATAGCCCGGCGTTGTGGCGGCCACCTGTGGTCCCAGCTACTTGGGAGGCTGAGGCAGGAGACTCGCTTGAGCCCAGGAGTTGGAGGTTGCTGTGAGCTGTAATGCCACGGCACTCCGCCCAGGGACAACTTGAGGCTCTGTCTCAAAAAAAACCTAATTACTAACCTGAGGATATTAGGAGGTGGGGCTCTGTGTGTGTGGGGGGGTGATTAGGTTGTGATGGTGGAGTCCTCATAATGGGATCGGTGCTTTTATAAAAGAGGTACCTGCCTCTTCCATCATGTGAGGACAATGCACAAAGAAATGGGCCTCTACTAAACACTGAAACAGCCAGCACTTGATCGGAAACTTCCCAGCTTCCAGAACTATGAGAAATAAATTTCTGTTTAGAAGCTACCCAACTAAGATGGCAAACCAAGGCATCCCAGTCTGGTGCTCTTTTCCTTATACTAGTGATTCCTAATTTAAGGCAAGCCATGGGACCCATTGAGAGTGTGGGCAGCTATCTTGCTCATGTCCTGAATGAACAGCTACACGAGGGTGTCGCTTGTGCAGGATCCACAATTGAGGGCAATGGTCAGACGCTGGTTAACATGTTCTGCCTTATTCATGAGGGACCTGTTAGAGGAGCAGCAGCTTCACCTTCCCCCCAAAAAGAGTCTCTCAAAGACAAAGGCTGGTTTGTCATAGAGACGGTCCCTGCGTCACAAGCCCAAGGGGACCCGGAAACCATCAAAAGCTAAGGCTGGGAAACCCCGCTTCCTGCTTCTGGCCTCAATTCCCCACCACCATCACCACCATGACCACTAAAAGTAAGACCAAACCCAACACACACCCTCCCTAAGTCATTCTCCCCGTGACCACCTCCCTGCTTCCTGTTGATCTTGAAGGTTGTTTTATTTCACAGCCTCTGACTTCTGTTCACAGCCCACTGGGCACCTTCCCAGCTTGAGAGGAAACAGCATTTAAAAGAGAAAGGCAGAGAGAAGGTGGAAGGTGAGGAAACAGCGGGGCACTGAGGGCTGTCCTGTCTCTCCTCATCACTCCACCCTCCCCCCAGCGGGGCTGTCCCAGGGAACTCACCTGACCCATTCCACCCCCCCAGGCTAGCCCAGACAACCCCAGGCTAGCCTGGACAAATGCCTGCTTATGGGTTTTGATAGCAGTACCCACTTTCCCCACAGTGGCTGTGGGGATATGGAAGGCACAATCTCTATCTAAAATTATTCGGTTGCAGGGGGTAGGAGGGGGGAGTCTGCGTTAAAGGACACCGGATCTTTGGGGACAATTGATAAGAAATGCCCTTTGCCCCTCTCCATTGTCTTTTGGAAATCAAGGGCCAGAGGCTCAGTCTTCTGGTTCTGTCCCCAGATACTTCTAGCCATAATTTCCATCCTCCCAATAAGACTTAAACCCACCCTCTCCCGATCTCTTGGCCAACCTTTAAGGCAGTGGTTCTCAACCTTCCTAATGCTGCGACCCTTTAATACACTTCCTCATGTTGTGGTGACCCCCAACCACAAAATTATTTTCGTTGCTACTTCATAACTGTAATTTTGCTACTGTTATGAATCGTAATGTAAATATCTGATATGCAGGATGTATTTAGGCGACCCCTCTGAAAGGGTCGTTCGACCCCCAAAGGGGTCACGACCCACAGGTTGAGAACCCCTGCTTTACAGCATTTGTGTCTTTCTTGTTAGATTGTGGACCCTTGGAAGGGCACAGCCGATCTCTCAGTGACTGTTTAGAAATTAGCACAACTAATACATGTTTACTGCGGGGAAATATCAGAAAATTCAGATAGTGCCCCCACTACCTGTCTCACAAAAAGGGTAAAATTTAACCATGATGCCTTAGCTGGGACTGGTAACATTTTTGGTGATCTTTCCATTTTCTAAGGCAGAAGCACACACTGAACAATGACATCAAATACTCTATTTTGAGTCTATTACTCCCGTTTTGCCTACTCAATCTTTTTTATTTTTTGAGACAGAGCCTCAAGCTGTCCCCCTAGGTAGAGTGCCGTGGCATTACAGCTCACAGCAACCTCCAACTCCTGGGCTCAAGCGAGTCTGCTGCCTCCGCCTCCCAAGTAGCTGGGACCACAGGCGCCCGCCACAACGCCCGGCTATTTTTTGGTTGCAGTCGTCATTGTTGTTTTGGCGGGTCCGGGCTGGGGATTCGAACCCGCCACCTTAGGTGTACGTGGCTGGCACCTTAGCCGGTTGAGCTATAGGCGCCGAGCCTGCCTACTCAATCTTAAAACTCTTCCATAGCAATAGTTTGTACCACTGACAATCACGGGCAGAGTATTCTGTGAATTGTATCGCCATGTTCTCAACTATAGCCATCTATTACTGAGTGTTTAGGTTATGTCATTTTATCGAGATATAATTCACAAAAAAATCCACCCTATTCCAGTGTACCACTCAGTGGTTTTTACTACATTTACAGAGTTCTGGAACCATTACTTCTAATTTTATTTATTTATTTTTGAGACAGAGTCTCACTTCCTTGCCCTCAGTAGAGTGATGTGATGTCATAGCTCACTGCAACCTCAAACTCTTGGGCTCCAGTGATTCTCTTTGCTCAGCCTCCCAAGTAGCTGGGACTACAGGCGCCCGCCACAACACCTGGCTATTTTTCTTTTTTTAGAGACAGGTTCCTACTCTTGCTCAGGCTTGTCTCAAACCCATAAGCTCAGGTGATCCTCCCACCTTGGCCTCTCAGAGTGCTGGGATTACAGGCGTGAGCCACCAGGCCGGACCACTTCTAATTTTAGAACATTTTCACCCCCTGCAAGAAAACCCCCATGCCACAGGTGGCACTTTGCCACACCTGAGCCCTGGGAACCTCTCATCTTCTGTTTTTATGGATCTTCCTGTTCTTGACATTCCATATGAATGAAATCATACAAGATACGGCTTCTTTGACTTAGCACGGTGTTTTGGAGGCTCACAGTGTTGTGGCGTGTGTGAGTACTTCGCTCCTACACATGGCCAAGTGGGATTCCACTGCATGTATGTGCCCCGGGGTGTTCATCCATCCGTCAGTGGATGGGCATGTGGTTTGTCTCCACTTTTGGCTATTGTGAATAATGCTGCTGTGAATATTTGTGTGGAGAATTCCCTGTAGACATACGTTTTCATTTCTCTTGTGTATACACCCAGCAGTAGAATTTCTGGGTCATACGGTAACTCTGTGTTTCACTTATTTTCTTGAAGCTTATATGTTTAACTTTTTGAAGAGCTGCCAAACTGTTTTCCAACAGGGTTGCACCATTTTCCATTCCCATTAGCAATGTATGGAGACTCAAATTTCTCTACATTCTTGTCAACAGTTATAATTGTCCACCAGTTAATGTTTAATTCCAGACAGCATGCAGACCTGTCCCTTCATTACAGGAACTGTGGATTCTGTGTTTGTCGGGTGGATCATGCACTTACTCTGAAAAGAAACTTTCTGCATCCCTGATTCATTTCCTATATACTTTGTCTCCTAAAACACCAAACTAGATCCAGCCTCCACGCTTGGAGTAGGGAAGGCTTCGTGGAGGAGGCATCTGAGCCGGGAGCAGCTGTGACCGGAGAGCACAGAATTTAGAGGATGACTGAAGTAGAGATGAATTCTGTGTACGCACTTGAGACTTGTTTTTATCACCTGTTAAGTGGGGATGATAATAGCATCTGCCTCATGAGATAATGCAAATAAAATGTGTAGCACAGTGTCTAGCACACAGCAGCAGGTCCCCTCCTGCCCCAGGGAGATGAGCAGAGTAAGGACATGTCAAGTCAAGCTGAGGAAACAGCACGTGTGATGCCATAGGCATCCAGGTCACCAATGGATTCCTTGCCTGAGAAGGAAGTTGGATTTCATCTCTTAACTCATAGGCAACTAAGCAGGGAGGGACAGAACCATTATTTGCATTTTAAAGAGCTCCCTCTCCAGAAGCAGTGCAGGGAGGCTGGGCTGAAAGAGGGAGACAGGAGATCAGTAAGGTGGGAAATGAGGGGCTTAAACTAGGGTGGCGACCATGGGGACAAAAAAAGGTTTAAGGAGGTCGTGTCAATGGGCTAAGGTGGCCGCGTAGCCTCTGAGTTATGATCTACCAGTTCCCTGAGGACCTGCCAGGGAGGCAGGGCAGATGTCCCGCCTCACTAAGTCCTCACAACTCTGCAAGGAGGCACCCACTTTCTCAGCCACAGAGTGAGAAACTGAGGCTCAAAGGAAGTGACTCAAAGTCATAAACAGCAGGCATAAAATTCAACTCCAGGCTTGCCTGCTTGCTTTCCTCTTGGTGTCTCCCTGGGAAGGACTTAGCAGCATAGGAAAGCCTGGGCTGTACTGGGAAAGGGAGGGAGAGAGGGCGAAGGCAACTCCTCATCATGACAGCCTTGGCTTGACTGGCAGGTTAGAGCTCAGGGGAGCAGGCTGAGGCCTGGAATTGTTCTCCAAAGAGCCAACACAAAAGTGTAGAAGTGAAAGAATTTGTGCTGCAGGAGTTGGGATATCTCAGCGGCTCTGTTCCCCAGTACAGGGTACAGCTTTGGAAACAGAAGTAGGTTGGACAAAGACAATGACCCACAGCCGGACCCCACTAGGGGTGGGTGGTACATGGGCCCAGGCAGAGAGCAAGAAGCTTCCATTTTCCTTCCTGGCCCCAATCGTATGATGATGCTCCAGGTTTGGGGCCACACCGGGGGGTCGCGGTGCTGGTAGCTGAGCCAGGCTCTCCCTAGTAGCCTTAGGCCTCCCCCTGAGCTCTGCCATCAGCAGGGCTGTGGAGACCCTGGCCCCTTGCAGGAAAAACGAACATTCACACTTGTGTGGAGCTGTCTGTCCCACTGCCTCCCTCACAGGAGCAGGTGAGTGGAGAGACAGCGTGGCGATGGTGCGAGAGCCTCCCACGAGAGTTGGGAGTTTGCGACTCCCCTGGTGCCTGGGGGAGGGGGCTCTCCAACCCCACCAAGCTGCCCCTCCATGGCCCCTTCATGTGCACATTAGTCTTTGTCCACCAGGCCCTGCTCACTTCTGGGGATGTGGCAGACTGCCATCTGGCCTTCTCCCAAGACCCTCCTCCCACCATCCCTCCCATGCCTCAGCCTGCCTTGTCCCCACGACCCCCTCCTTCCCTGCCCAAAGTCTTTATCCGTGTTTACTCTCTGTCAATTAGGCGGCCTCAATACCCTGCACACGGAAAGCCAGCCAGCCGAGCATGGCAAGCCCTCGCCCCCTCCCCACGTCTCTCTCCCCTGTGGGTTGGGAAAGTGGAAGGAGAAAGAAAGGCAGTCGCCCTCCAGAAAAGGTGGTCACGGCCTGCTCTCTACAGTTGGCTCTCTCACTTCGTTTCCTTCCCAGGTCAAGGCTAGAGCTCCTGGGTGGAGGTCAGGGCGAGGCGGGGTGGCGGCAAGCAGGTGCCCGCCAGTGAGGCCGTGGGCGGGGAGGTCAGAGGTGTGGGGTGTGGCTGTCATGGGACACATGTTCCCTGACTGACTCAGGGCCTGGCTCAGTTAACCTTTCTGGTTATAAGTGTTCTGGGCCACCAGCCGGTGTGTCTGGGGACTCCTGCCCAAATGAGGGCCTAGCTCAGCCACAGCTCTCTGGCTATTCCAAGGCCTCCCTCCATGCAGGAGGAAGAGGGAGAGAAAGAACAAATGTGGAAGAGGAGGGGGACAGTGGTGAAGAGGTGCAGTGGGGCTGGGGACAGAGGGCAGTCGCAGGAGGACTCACACGCCCTTCAGTGACATCAGGACGCCTGGCGAGGGCCAGCTCCAGAGCCAGGCACTTGACTCACACTTGTTTCATCCCCAGCATCAACCCTAACAGGAAGATAATGCCTGTTCTCTTTACAGTTGAGAAAACTAAGGCCCGAGAAAAAGTTTGCCTGAAGTCACTCAGTTGACCTGGCAGAGCTTCCAGCCCCACAGCCGCCCTGCTTTCTTGTCTCCCCTCAGTCCGGAGTTGTCTGTCAGCCGATCACAGCCCAGTGCCTTGTCACCGTGCTGGGACCCACGCAGTCCAATTCCAAACGCAAGGTCTGTTCTGGAAAAGCCTGTCTCTCTGCAGGGATCACGAGATCTGTCCTAACAGCTTCCTGGGGTGAGAGGGCCCAGCCTCCACCCCGGGGAGGAGGGCAGAGCAGAGGCACAGAAGGGCCGTGCGGGGGCCACTCACAGAGAAAAGGAGAGACACAGGGGCTCAAAGGTTTCAGGGGTGGGAGACACCAGCCTTTGTACCCTGACGCCCCTCACTGGTTCCCAGTTTAGGCAACTGTTTAGCATCCATGTGCCTTCGGTTCCTCACTGGGTGGCTGACAATGGTCCTGCTTCCTGGGATGTCCCAGGAGGGCAAAGGCCCAGGTGAGGCATCCGAAGCCCTGCCTTAGACGGGGCAGGTGCACCACACAGATAACTCCCACCTTTCTACCATTAGGCTGACCCCTCCCAGGGCCGCAGGGCAGAAGAGTTCCTCCTCTCCTCTCTCAGTGTCCTCCAGGCAGGATGGGGCCTGACTCCCTTTGTTCATCAGTGCCTTCCAAGTGAGGGATCAATCCCAGTGACCAAGACAGAAAGAATTCAAATCTAACTGCTAGCCTGTTTGGCAGGATGAAGGTTTGAGGAGAAAGGGGACAGCCAGCAGCTAGTTGTGGGCTTGCTTCCTCCCAGAGTCCCTCTGTGGCAGGCAGCAGTGACTGATCCACCCGATACAGGCCCTGCTTGGAGGGCAGCCTGCCCCACACACTTGCTCCTGCATCCTAGCAGGCCAAGACCCGGTCCTTCACCGTGAGCTCACAAAGAGGCGCTCTGACCTCCTTTCCTCAGAAAGGGGGTTGAGCACAGAGAGAAGGGTGGAGGCCATGCCAGCTGGGGTGGGAGCGGCACTGGGCTTCCCACACACAACCACACCAAGAAAAGAAAGCCCTGCTGTGTGAGGGATCATCACCCTTGGCAATCAAGCCGTGCCAGAGGTCTCAGTGCCTTCCCTCAGAGTTGTGCATCGCAGTTTTCTAGCCACAGGCAGGTGCACTTCCGAAGAGGAATCCCAGCAAGTTGACATCCTTCATCCTCACTACTTGATAAGGATGGGTCTGAAGTGTCTGGCAGGCTGGAGCCCTGACGATGGCTCAGCTAACCTGCTTCTTACTCCAGCTCTGGTTCCCACGACACTGGTTCCTTAAACTTTCAACCTAAGAAAAAAATCTCTGAGGAAATGTGACTTGGGAGCTGAATGTGCCAGTAGCGCAGAACCCCAGCCATCCTTCAGGTATGAGCTCTCAGGAAGGTGTTGATGAGACAATCTGTCGCAAAGTTTGTTTTCCAATTGTGGACTGGCTGATGCTGAGAGGGAGAGGCACGTTCTCTGTCACCCCAAAGAGCTGGTCCTGCCCTGAGTCAGGCTCCCTCTGACAAGGACAGCCAGCTACCTCCCGAGGAAAGCGTCCATGTGACAACTGACAGCAGGGGGAGTGGTGTGGGGGAATCTATACTTGGGAGAGGGCAGAGTGGCGCAAGTGGCCCTTATCAGGGCCCTGAAGTACAGCATGGCACCCGCACCTGGCAGATGGGCTTTCCTCCCTCCACCCGCTGGGCTTGGCTCAGTCCCCAGAGAGGGTTTTGCCTTCACCCACCCCTGAACTCAGTGTCATCCTGCTCCACTGACCTCACTGGCCTGTAGGCTACAGCCAGAGCAATGGCCAGAGGAGTTGGCCGGCTTTCAAAGTCAGGGGGCAGAAGGGACATGGCCTGGCCTGGGCAAATACCAGCAATGGCAGAAGGCAGGGAGGAGCGTCTAAAGGAAGTCAACACCCGTGTTCTTCCAGAACGTCTAGAAACAAATTAAACAGTTTTGTCAGAACTCATTCAACTTGGGGTATCAATCACATTTCTCCCTGGTGACAAAATGGCTATGGCTCAGATAATTCAAGGTAGCAACTACTTGACTGCCTTCCATTTCTGTGGAGGTAGGGTGGTGGTGCAGCTGTGACCTCAGGCTGGCCTGTGGGTGACACACTGCTCTGACACTATGCACATTGAACAAGGTAGACCTCCTCAGAGCCTCACTTTCCTCAACTGCAAAGCTGGGAATACGTTTCAAATTTTTTATCTCACGGTGCATTTGAACCTATAGTCAAACCACCGCAGCACACTTAAATTATGTTGATCAAATAAAGAGTTAAAAAAAAGAATTATAAGGGGCGGTGCCTGTGGCTCAGTGGGTAGCGCACCAGCCCCATATACCGAGGGTGGCGGGTTCAAACGCTGCACCGGCCAAAGGGCAACAAAAAAATGGCCAGGCATTGTGGCAGGTGCCTGTAGTCCCAGCTACTCTGGAGGCTGAGGCAAGAGAATTGCTTAAGCCCAGGAGTTGGAGGTTGCTGTGAGCTGTGACGCTACAGCACTCTACCAAGGGTGACAAACTGAGACTCTGTCTCAAAAAAAAAAAAATATATATATATATATATATATATTTACTGTGCTTGGAGCTTCTTTTGAAAATAATTTAATGATCTTTGAAAATTTTCACGTCTCACCTAAAGGCTCTCTCTGTCATGGCATACCAGTTGAAAATCACTGAACTATAGAGGTGCTCAGCAAATTGCCCCCTTCTATAAAACCACTTTCCCTTCATTTCTTTTTCTTTCTTTCTTCTTCTTCTTTTTTTTTTTTTTTTTTTGGCAGTTTTTGGCCAGGGCTGGGTTTGAACCCACCACCTGCGGCATATGGGGCCGGCACCGTACTCCTTTGAACCACAGGCGCCGCCCTCCCTCCATTTCTCATTGAGTATACCTTCTCACTTGATTAATTTGGGATTAATCAACTGATGGATCCTTTGTTATAACCTATGGTGGTTTTGCAAAATGACTGCAGGCAGATTCCTAGTTACTCCTCTCTTCCAAATGTGGGACCTGATGCCTCTCCCCTCGAATACTGCTGGGACTTAGTGACTTGCTTCCAATGAGCAGAATGTGGTAGAAGTGAAGATGTGTGTCTTCTGAGGCAAGGTCATGAAGAGGGTTGTGGTATCTGCTTTGTTATCTCATGGGTTGTCTGCTCTGGGGCCACCCTGTCTTGAGGACATGAAACAGCCTGAGAGAGCCTGCACAGGGAGCCTCCAAGGTCTCCTACCAAAGGCCAGCACCAACTTGCCAGTCTTGGAAGATCCTCCAGTCCCGGTCAAACTTTCAAATGACACAGTTCTGGTCATCGTCTTTGTGTGTGTGTGTGTGACAGACCCTCAAGCTATCGCCCTGGGTAGAGTGCCGTGACATCACAGCTCACAGCAACCTTGAACTCCTGGGCTTAAGCAATTCTCTTGCTTCAGCCTCCCAAGTAGCTAGAACTAAAGGCACCCACCACAACGCCTAGCTATTTTTTGGTTGTAGTTGTCATTGTTGTTTGGCAGGCCCAGGCTGGATTCGAACCTGCTAGCTCTGGTGTATGTGGCTGGCGCCTTAGCCGCTTGAGCTATAGGCACTGAGTGCTGGTCATTGTCTTAACTGCAGCCTCTTGAGTACTCAGATCCAGAATGTTCCCAAATTTCTGACCCAAAGAAACTATGAGATATATTAAATGTATATTGTTGTTTTAAGCTCTGGAGTGATTCAATATATGAGTAGACTAATTAGGAAACTAACACATACCCCATTGCCTTCCCAAAAGGTTTTGAAATTGCATGTAGGTAACAGAATACCTATCAACTACAGGGAAAGCGATTAGAATGAGATTTGAAAGACGTGAGTGAAGTGGGGAGTCTGACTATCAGAAAACCTGGTTGAAGACAAAATGTAGCTCCAGGCTCCTTGGAAGTCAGAGCAAAAATGGAAAGTTGATGGGTCCCTAAAACTAGGAATATATATATGTGTGTGTGTGTGTGTGTGTGTGTGTGTGTGTGTGTGTGTATATATATTTTTTGGTGATGGTGGTGGTGGCTCTGAATGAGGACATGCATTTGACCTGTGAACCTTTAGATAAAAAGCATCACAGAGTATGGTGAACAGCATCCTGAAGACATTCCACCTACTATAAATCAGACCAGACATCTGAAGTGGTGAATGTAGCAGTGCATCACTTATAATGACGCACCTTCAGGACTCCTGGCATCGTAAAAATAGAAAAAAAATATATATATATATATACACACACTGTATTTAAAAAGTTTAACTTTAATATATGCATTAGATTAAAAAGAGTGAAAACCGTTTTATAGTAAAAAGCCTCCATGCTACCCACCCTCTGAAGGCCAGTTCTCTTCTCTTGGACAACACCGTGTGACTGATTGCTGGTTTAAACTTCCAGGGATATTTTATGCATACACAAGGAAGTAACATAAATTGTTTGCCCCCTTTGTTACACAGATGGTAGCATCCTATAGACGTTGTTCTGTACTATGCTTTGAATTATTCTCTATCAATATGACTTCAAATAACATCTTTCCCTAATTATCACATTTTTGATTTTCTGAGTTTCTAATATTTCATTGTTCAACACTTGGGAAATACCATAAAAAAGAGTCAGGAAAAGAAAAAGCACCTGTAATCCCACCACCAAGAAATCACCATTGCCGAGTCCATGCTGTTTGCGTGTGCTCTTTCCTATCTCCTCCTTACCACCATGAATGTATTATGTTTAATTTTCAACATGGAATGGACACCAAGCTGTAGAAAGAATCTAATTTTCTGGATTTCTTCCTCATTTATTTTCACACACTCCCCTCTGCCCCAACATCGTATTGTGAGTATATGCTGGTTTTTCTTAAGAAGCATGTTTGTTTTCTTAATGTTCTGCCAGCCTGAAAGTGACATGAGTCTGCCTTTTATGGGTCTGCTCCAGACAGCTACGAGAACAGCTTAAACTAACCTCTGTCATCAGAGTAGTCCCAAGATGGAAAAGTGAAATTGTGAAGCATCACTTAAGCTTGTTCAGAAAAGACTTTTTTAGATTTCCAAGATGAAAGAGTTGGGGCCACAAAACCTGCAGATGACCAACTCTCTGTGTCAGGGCACTCCGCTTTCAGGGGTAAAGAGAGATGGGAAATGTAGTCTTTTCCAATGAGAGCCCAAAAGGGGACTGTTGCTTCCTCTGAACGTATCTTAGAACCACACTGACTTGCCTGCCTAACTCTTACAGGATTCTCTAGGAAGCTGCCTTAGGTCTAGGGCAGTGTTTTTCAACCATTATTATTTCTTGGCACACTCAAAACTCTAGTTAAATTTCCCTGGCACACTTAAATTATGTTGATTAAAAAAAATAAAAGAGTACACAAAAGAATATACTTACTGTGCTTTGAACTTCGTTTGAAAGTAATTTACTGATTTTTATTTTTATTTATTTATTTTTTTGAGACAGTGCCTCAAGCTATCCCCCTGGGTAGAGTGCTGTGGCATCACAGCTCACAGCAACCTCCAACTCCTGGGTTCAAGTGAGTCTCCTGCCTCAGCCTCCCAAGTAGCTGGGACCACAGGTGCCTGTCATAATGCCTGGCTATTTTTTTTTTTCTTTTTGGTACAGCCATCATTGTTGTTTGGTGGGCCTGGGCTGGATTCTTACCCACCACCCTAGGTGTATGTGGCTGGCGCCTTAGCCGCTTGAGCCACAGGTGCCGAGCCTAATTACTGATTTTTAAACATTTTCATGTCATACCTACGATCCTCTCAAGGCACATCATGGCACACTGGTTGAAAATCACTGGTCTAGGCCAGTGGTTCTCAACTGTATTAAACTGTATCAAAGGGTGCAGCGTTAGGAAGGTTGAGAACCACTGGTCTAGGCATTCTCAGTGATTTGGAGGTTGCTCCTCTGGTTTATTCTTGGCCTGGGAGGAATCAGCACAATAAGTTTTCATCCATCACCTTCCCTGGGCACAAACCATACTTCCCCTAAGTAAGACTTCTTACTAGGAAAGGCAAATTACATAGTTATCTATTCATTACACATCCCCCATCCTCCTCTTTTAAAACTGGAAACATGGTCATAGTTGTGCAAATAATTCTAAGAAGAAAAGCAACATTTCAAATGGGTAACAGTGAGAGAGATAAATGAACAGTAGTTCAATCTTTCTCTTAACATCCATTATCTTAGCAGATTGAGGAGACCAAAGAAAGTGATAACACTAACAATTCCAACCTTAATTGAGGGCTTAGGGATACTGGGCTCCATGCCAAGTTTTTTGTATGTTATAATCTCACTTAACTCTTCTAACAATCCCAAGAGGTTAGTCCAATTATTATACCCATTTATACAGAAAGGTGTAGAGCCAGGAATCAAACTCAGGTGTCTTGATGACTACAGAGCATAAGCTCTTAACTGTTAGGACTCTAATGCTCTATTATTGGACAAGAAAAAGAAGGGATATAAACAATTTCAAAATTCAGAGTATTATTGGCATAACTGCTTAATAAGATAAAATGTAACATTGATACTATGTGCCATAGCTATGTATTCTATCATCAGGTTGACGGAGTGGAAACCGTGAACCCAGTATAATGTAATGGTTTATTAACTGATGTCTGCAGTCAGTCCCCAGAGATCCACGTTACATTACGATGATGGATAAGACAGCAGTTTAGTTGGGGGATTCACACACACCAGAAGTATAGACTGTCAAATCTGATCACTTAGGTTTGAACCCCAGTGTTGGCACTTACTAATCGTGTGAGCTTGAATAACTTCTCTAAGCTTTAGTTTCCTCATCCGTAAAATGGGAGATGATAATTATCTACCACAGAGGTTTGTTATATTATATTAATGTTACATATAACGTTATATTGTATTAATCCATTTAAAGTAGTTAGTGCTCAGTAAATTCTAGCTATTACATTTACCCACAGTTATAATGTGTTAATAACCTCAATCAATGACAGCAGCCTTCAGTTAAACAAACATGTGCTGAAGATCCAATAGGTGATACATGAATTTAAGAACCACAGCGCTATGGCTCATGCCTGTAATCCCAGCACCCTGGGAGGCTTAGGCGGACGGATCACCTGAGCTCATGAATTCGAGACCAGCCTGAGCTAGAGCGAGATCCTTGTCTCTAAAAATAGCTGGGTGTTGTGGCAGGAGCCTATAGTCCCAGCTCAGGAGCGGACTGAGGAGGCTGAGGCAAGAGAATTGCTTGAGCCCAAGAGTCTGAGGTTGCTGAGAGCTATGACACCACTGAGGTGTCAAAGGACAACAAAGTGAGACTCTGTCTCAAAAAAAAAAAAAAAGAATCACAGTGCCAACATAGTAACCCTGCTGCTGTTCCTTTTGTTAGCATACCTGTAGCAGGATTTGCTAAGAAGACTAGCACCCAGTCTTCTATACTCTGCACATCAGCAAGGCTGTCCCTGCCTACCTAACCCAAATACATAGGACGCTTGCTCCAGTAGCCCCTCTCTCCTCTGAATTTGTGAATGTCGTGGGGCTGCTCAGGCAATTTGCCCTGGGGTTAAACTTCTCAGTTAAAAGCCACTTTAGCCCAGAGAGAAACAGGTTGGGGAAGGCTTCTCTGACATTGCTGCAAGTTCTAATACCTGATTTTCCTGCCAGCTTTGAGAAGGCTGCAGTCAGTGAATAACCTGGCTTACCAGTGAGAAACAGACCTAAGAGTTTGAATCCTGAATCTTCTACTTACTGGGTGGTAAAATGAGTTAAGTTCCTTAGCCTCTGTCTCAACCTGCTTCCCGTCACTGGAAATAACCCTACAGTGTAGGATCGAGGATGAAACAAGATAATGTAACAAAAGCTTGTAGTAGGCTTGGTGCCTGTAGCACAGTGGTTACGGTGCCAGCCACATACATCGAGGCTGATGGGTTCAAACCCAGCCTGGGCCAGCTAAGCAACAATGACAACTGCAACAGAAAAACAGTCAGTTGTTGTGGTGGGCGCCTGTAGTCCCAGCTACTTGGGAGGCTGAGGCAAGAGAATTACTTAAGCCCAAGAGTTTGAGGTTGCTGTGAGCTGTGATGCCACGGCACTCTACCGAGGGTGACATAGTGAGACTATCTCAACAACAACAACAAAAGCATAGAGTATACTGCCTACAAATAATAATATATACATAGCTATAAATGGTAGCTATGTATTATTATTTGCCTTATAGATTAGACCAATGGCTTCAGGTAGAATTTTCACCCTAAGCCACTTCCTGACTTGCATATTTAAGACATCTAAGAACATCTTTTTACCATGTACCTGTTCTTAACATGTCATCAACATGAACAGTATCGTCCATCATGAGCAACTAAAATGCAGAATCGACTTGTGGCCAAGCAGGATAAAAGACAAAAGGATGAACAAGGTACAGTCCCTGCTGCCCAGTCTTGTGGGAGAGACAGATACACAACCAACAATATTAACTTAAGACAGGCTAAGTATGATCCTGAAGCACTATCCGAGTTTGGTAAAGGAAGAGGTCATTTTCATGACAGCAAACATCTTGCAGTGGGTCCAGGTGGAGAAGGAAGGGTGCCTGGAGGGCTAGGAAGGCACCAGGGAGGTGCAGCCCTCTGCCAGGCACCCAGGTTAGGGCACATAAGTGGAAAAGAGGCCCTGCGTGCCAAGAGGCAGGGTCGGGTGCCTTCCGGACAACTGCAGGAGTGCAGGACTAGAGTACAGTGCGTTCCTGGGGGACCAAGCACCTAGCAGCAGCTGGAAGAGTGAGCTGAAAGGTCATTGTTATTTTGACAAGACAAACCAGAAAGGCCCATGACTGACACAGTGGCAAAGCCTATTGCTACAAGCGGGGAGTTATGGAGCACAAGCTATCTGGAATCAAGGCTGTTTTGTTGGTATGAAAATCATAGCCTCATTTCTTACAGGAAGAGGAAACACAGACTACTCTTTGGTTCCCTTCTATCTAATTAGTGCTCTCAAGTTGCTTATAGGAACATCCAGGAAGGGGTGGGAAACAGAGCCATTGTTAGAGCTGAGTTTTTCTGTAGTGAAACTGCCTCCAGACAGTGAAAGTTAGTCTGCAAGGAATCTGGGTCAACTTTACAACCAGGACTTGACCTTTCTCAGTGATCCCAGGTAGGGTCTGGTGTAAAATACTAATAACCCGTTCCCACCGCCTTACAGACTCTTACACGGCTGCGTCTTGTCATCACGCAGGCTGCTTCCACGGTGAGAGCCACGTCAGGCCCCTTCCCGTCTCTGTAGTTCCTCTTCCCAACAGTCAGGGCCCCCTGACCAGCTCACCTGGCTGTGGTGTTCAGGACTAGTCCTAACGCTAGCTCGGGGCTCTGAGATTCACTCAGCATCAAGCCAAACCTGTCACCAGGCCGGTCATGACCTCGTCTTGGCTCTGAGCACTGCCTGGTTCCTGGGATTCTGAACAGTATTGTGGACCTCAGCTCCGATAACAGGATCCACATCTGTCATGCTCCTTACATCTGAGTTCCTGTCTGGAACTGCTAACTACACTCAGGCCCCTGAGTCTGAGGTCCTGTCTTGGTCTTGCCATTACCCCACAGGAAGGGGAGGAAGTGCTGCTCTTGAAGCTCAGCTGTGGCTGGGGCCCCTCATGGGCCACGGGACTTCTGCAGTCTTGCCAGCCTGCTCCAGATTCCTGAAGGGGACTTACACTGCCCTGCTGCAGACCACTTGACCAGGCTGTGCTTTGGGTGAACTGCCACGTCCTCTGGGGTCCATGCTTCACCCACTGGGCTGGACTTCCTATTAGCTCCAGCTCCAGCTGTTCCCCCTTGTCTGACTTTGCTCAGTGAGTGGGAAGGATTCCAGAACCTGCCCCACCCAGTCTGCCCTGTTCCTCTGCAGTTAATTAAGCTCAGCTTGACGTTGGCAAGTATATGTACGTGTTCTCTTGCTCAACATCAACCTAAAGGTCAACATGGAGGCACGGCCATCCCTATATTACTGAACAATGTCACATACGTGGTTCTAAAGTATAAAGCTCTAAAAATAGTTTAAGAACAAAACATCTCAATCGCCACACAATGTATTTTAAACTAAATAACTTAAAAGGCTTAACACACCCCAACATCCGGGTGTAGTGGGAGCCTCACCCTGCCCTCCACCCCCGCCGTGGACCTGTAGATAATATTTGGGATACATTCTTAGTTGTCTTAGTAGCCTCGAATGACCTTTATTTCAGTTGAAACAATTGAAGCCAACATTTCTAAAATAGAAATCAAGTAGGAAGTAATGTTTAACCTTAACTTGTCAGTCCAGTAAACACCTTTGGAAGAGTGTGCCTGTGCCTGCCAACAAGTCGGCTGTATCTACTTGCTCTCTCATAAAATGAAGAGGTCATCTATTTTGAAGTCAAAGTCTATCAAACCAGTCACCACTGAAATTCAGGCCCTAGAGAGTATTACTCAACAGGAAAGGGATGAGTTATAGAGCACAACACTTACTTCCTCCATAGCTCCTGCTTAGCGAGAATCTTCAGAAACTCCTGGGTTTGGAGTAAAATAATTAGTTTAAATCCTGATTGTCTATGAAGGACAATGCACTTACTTTAAGGACAAACACTTAACTAGCAAACCATCGAATGGCTCTAGCAGCATTGTAGCTCCAAGGTCAGGCTGGGGCTGTCACTACTTTTTTTTATTTTGAGACAGAGCCTCAAGCTGTTGCCCTGGGTAGAGTGATGTGGCATCACAGCTCACAGCAACCTCCAACTCCTGGACGCAAGTGATTCTCTTGCCTCAGCCTCCCAAGTAGCTGGGACTACAGGTGCCTGCCACAATGCCCGGCCATTTTTGTTGTTGCTGTTGTTGTAGTTGTCATTGTTTGGCAGGCCTGGGCTGGATTTGAACCCACCAGCTCTGGTGTTATATGGCTGGTGCCTTAGCCGCTTGAGCTACAGGCACAGAGCCACTACTTTCTTTTTTAAAACAGAAAGTCAAGAGTACCAGAGGGAAATCCACAGAAGAGTCTACGTCTTAGCTACTGTATTTTATAACTATACCACTTCCTTATTTCCATTCCCAGCTGTTAGGATAGCTGTTAGAATGCTTTGGAAAATACAAGTTTTCTTTTCTAAAGTTCAAGTCTAAATATCAACCGGAAGGGATATTGTTTGGGAACATCCAAGCAATATCCAGGGAAGGAGTCTAGTTAACATTCTAAAGTGGCCATTCTAAGGGGCTTACATGTTTACTGGCTTTTTAAGGGATGGAGTCTAATATAAATAAACAATGAAGAAAAATCTTGTCTACAAGTTCTTTCATCTGGTGCTACAAGTTTGTATTAGACATTCTTTTTTGCCATTTCAAAAACATTTAAAGGCTCAGTGCCTGCTCAAGTGGCTATGGCACCAGCCACATACACCAGAGCTGGCGGGTTTGAATCCAGCCCGGGCCTGCCAAACAACAATGACAACTACAACCAAAAACTAGCCGGGTGTTGTGGCCGGCACCTATAGTCCCAGCTACTTGGGAAGCTGAGGCAAGAGAATCACTTAAGCCCAGGGGTTGGAGGTTGCTGTGAGCTGTGATGCCACAACACTCTACTCACAGCAACAGCTTAAGGCTCTGTCTCAAAAAAAAAAAAAAAATCTTAGAATGAGGCTAGGTACGGTGGTCCATGCCTGTAATCCTGGCATTCTGTGAGGCTGAGGTGGGTGGACTGCTTGAGGTCAGGAGTTTGAGACCAGCCTGAGCAAGAATAAGACCCCATCTCTACTAAAAATTGAGTCAGGCATTGTGGTGGGTTCTTGTTGGGAGGCTAAGGCAGGAAGATCGCTTAAGCCTAGGAATTTGAGGTTGCAGTAAGCTACGATGACATCACTGCACTCTACCTGGGGCAACAGAGAATCTGTTTCAAAAAAAAAATCTGAGAATGATTTCTTAGAAATTCAATATTCATTAGTATATATCCAAATTAGGTTAATAATGTCAACACTATTGATTTTACGGCATGTAGTTTAGCAAGGAACGAGTATTTTGCCTAGTGACAGGAGTTATCTGGGACTGAAAACAAACGATTTTCTTACCATCATACGCAAGGTCAAGGCTAGCAACAAAGGAGAACAACAAAATCTAAAGGTTGTTTGTGTAGGAATAAAATCTAGAAACAAAAGCTCTGGCTTAATCAATAAGCTTCACTATCAAAGCTTACCCAACCAGAAATTGTATAAACCTTAAAAATAATCGTGGTCCTGGCCTACCATGGGAGCAAGTGTGAGGGAGGCCGCCAATTCAGTTTCAAGGTAGCCCTAAGCCTGCCGAGTCACACTATGAGCACAGCTTGTTCTTCCAAGTTGAAAACATTTGTGGTCAAGAAGTTATCATTGAGCAGCGCCTGTGGCTCAAAGGAGTAGGGTGCTGGCCCCATATACTGGAGGTGGGTTCAAATCCAGCCTGGGCCCACCAAAAAACAACAACAACGGCTGCAACCAAAAAATAGCTGGGCATTGTGGCGGGTGCCTGTGGTCCCAGCTACTTGGGAGGCTGAGGCAGAAGACTTGCTTGAGCCCAGGAGTTGGAGGTTGCTGTGAGCTGTGATGTCACAGCACTGTACCCGTGATGCACAATTTTATGTAGCTGGTGCCTTAGCCACTTGAGCCACAGGCACTGAGCCGGCAATTAAAATTTTAAAAGATCATCATCTTGATTAACTTTTATGAGAAGACTCAAAGGATTGTCATAAGAGCATCTAACAACTTGAAATTTTAGGAAAAACAATATCGATAAATAATATGCAGGCTTGGTCTTGTGATGTTTCTCCCAAATCAGCCCCATAACAAAGTTCAGTTTGCAGGAAATCTTAGAAAATGTATATTTACCTATTCCTAGATTAGGATCCAGTGAATTTCCAAGGGAGAGTGTGGTAAAATGGAAAAGTATGAAATGCAGACATTTGAGGACCTTTGCTTAACTCCTGGCTTGTGAGCTGCATGATGTTAGGCCCACAACCTCTCTGAAGGACAGATTCTCCATTAAGCCAGAACGAGGTAACTCAGCCACTTAAGAAACAAATGAACTAATTTGGCATTTATAAATTTTCTTCAATTTAAGGGTGTCTCTAGTAATGCATAATCAAAATAGAGTTCTAAATCCAAGCTGAAAGACACTTTGAAGAAGTTCTCTTAATTAACTAAAAACTAAATTTCGACTTGGACTCAGCATTGCCCCCTACTGGTCAGATCTTAGAAGTACGCCCCCACAGCTGAATTTGCGAATAGTTTTTCATTTAAAAGGCTTGATCTCCAGTAAACACATTAGGTTTTCATCCATAAAATACCATTTCCAACTACATTCATTTAAATTAAATTATAAGTAGATAACATTATTTCTGATCTTTAAGATAACTTCTATAACTAAACCATTTTTCAGGTTTTTAAAACACTTTCCTTAGAATGTCTTTCCTGCTTCCAATATAGGAAATCAAAAAAAAAAAAAAGAAGATAAAAGGCTTCTTCCTAGTCTTTTTTGCATCTTAAGCAAAGGTACTGAGTATCGATACCTTGTGTTCAGGTGTCACGGTGAAGATTCAAGAGCTGGATGTTTACCTTAAGGGATGCGATCACAACAGAGGTTATTCCTGCTTTTCAGGTATTCATCAATTTCTTCATTCCCTGAGTGATTTTTTGGAAAAAAGTCTTTCAAAACAAAAAAAAATCCATGTTTTATGCCAAATCTACTTATATCACAACATGAGTTCACCATGTATGGACTTACATCTCAAACTAAGGGAACTGCTCCTTTATAAAACCACAAAAATGTACACTGGAGCCATACTGGGTATGGCATACAGACGGCACTAGTAATTTTAGAAGTTTGAATCTCAATAGGTGAAATTTTACCTTTTTTTGATCGTCTACAAGCCCTGGCTTCATTATCTACGAAAGGAGGATACTCTGCTGGGATGCTGAGAAAGCCAAATGAGGTAATATATGAAAAGCATTGGGTGGTGCCTGTGGCTCAGTGGGTAGGGCACCAGCCCCATATACTGAGGGTGGTGGGTTCGAACATGGCCCTGGTCAAACAGCAACAAAAAATAGCCGGGCCTTGTGGCGGGCGCCTGTAATCCCAGCTACTCGGGAGGCTGAGGCAAGAGAATTGCCTAAGCCCAGAAGCTGGAGGTTGCTGTGAGCTGTGACGCCATAGCACTCTACCCAGGGTGATACGGTGAGACTCTATCTTAGGAAAAAAAAAAAAAAACAAGAAAAGAAAAGCATTTAGCATAATCTTTGGTTCACAGAAGGCATAAAAAAAAGAGATAAATATTATCAATTAACTCCTCAGTCAAAAAAAAAAAAGTAAATTATTGAAGGAGGCATTATATCACCACTCACAGGCAGGAGTGCTCCTCTGAGGAGTCACTTCCTATCAAAACTTGAGACCACACCTAAAAATTCTCAATGTGTTCTCCACAGGCATGGAGTCACTGCAGGTGGTATCTGTAGTGGGACCTGCCAAGGCAACAACGTCTAGAACAGCTTAGTGAGAATTATAAACAGCAAAGGAAATGTCTTCTATTCCAAGTTCAGGGTATTTTACAACAAACATGGTGCTTACAGACTAAGAGGGAACTGAGTGCAGGGACTGGAAACACTGGATTGTTAGGTCTACTACACCCTCTAGTGGTCACAAAGATGACTGTTCTTTTAAAATCCCAGTTTGGCCAAGATTGCAACTTGGATATGGGTGTATAACAGCTTTGAGTTTAAAAAACAACCAGTTTGTTGTTACGTGTTTTCTATGTTAAAAAACAAAACAAAACAAAACAGTAAGAGAAACCAATGATGTCACTATGTTATCCATTCAGTCCTCTCCATTCCCAGCTAAATGAAAATATTGATCAACAGAGAAAAGGCAAAGTCAACTACCCTTCATGCCAGATGGACTCTCAAGTGAGAACTGAAGATAACCATCTTTGTTGCTTTATGAAAGAGAATTGTGAAATGAGCATCTTTCTAAAACAGCAATTTCTCACCACAGGGTTATTTACAAGCCAAGGTAATAATTAAATATGCCCAAGACTATGGATCTATTCTTCTCTGCCCAAACCCTTCATTTTTATAATGGGTAATTATAGTAAAAACTTCGATTAACTAGAACCCTCAATTAACATTTCTTCCTGTTGTACTCTAGTTTTAGGACAAAGTGGAAAAATAATCACAATGAATTCTTCATATAATGGGTTAAGCTTAGTTTGAAAATCTAGGATAGTTATTCTATGATTCACACCATCATTATTAATGTACAGAAAAAGTACATAATATGGGATGGACATAAAGTCCGTGTGCAATTTAAACCAGTTTAACACAATACACTGCACATGAACTTTATGTCCACCCTAACTGGACAAGAGCTGAAATTAAAATTTTTAGAAATGTTAATGTGGCAAAATTGCAAATTATTTTCTATTCTGTTTTCTTTACTGTTACATTGTTATTTATAGAACAAAAAGAGGGGAAATGTCCTACAAGATCTTCTATTTTTCTACAATGATAGTCTCAATTCTACTGTTCAGCTCTATCAGAATCCTAAGGTCACCATACTTTATCAAGATAAAAAATAGGGCGGCACCTGTGGCTCAGTGAGTAGGGCATTGGGCACCATATACTGAAGGTGGCAGGTTCAAACCCAGCCCCGGCCAAAGTGCAACAACAAAGATAGCCCGGCGTTGTGGCAGCACCTGTAGTCCCAGCTAATCAGGAGGCTGAGGCAAGAGAATCGCCGAAGCCCAGGAGTTGGAGGTTGCTGTGAGCTGTGTGATGCCACAGCACTCTACCGAGGGTGATAAAGTAAGACTGTCTAAAAAAAAAAAAATAGAAAATATGTCTCTCAGGGAATATCTCCTCCAATATGAGCTGAAGCGCAATATATATTTATAAAAAATATATAAATGTAATTTATAATTATACATATAATTATATATATAAATTTATATAATGTACATTTATATAGACTTATAAAATATATGAATATATAAAAATTTATATCAAATATAAATTTATATATAAACATATATGTATAATTTTCAACTAATTTGAAACTATATTATTCAGAAGAATTTGTCTTAACTTATGGTAAAGTTTCACTGAAGTGTAAAACTCAATAAACCAGAAAGTAATAGGCTAAGTAACCACCCCTGAATGGAAACCTCATGATACTAAGTCCATATATTTAAAATACTGTTTATTTGTGATTTAACATTAATTAGCATTACATCTAAGAGCAATATCAGATAACATTTATACATTTTTCCACAGGACACAGAGGTTCATTGGCTCATTCTTTATGCCAAAGCAAGTAAATAGAGGCATTAGCAAAAGGTGCAATAATTCACTGTTGCATTTAAAAAATATTTATGCACATTGCATTCATTTAGATATATATATTTTTAAAAAGTTATGGAAAAGCATAGTTCACAGGTTACTGTTTCTACATACATTGTAATACAACGTAAATGATGTAGAACATTAAAAAAATCCTCAAATACAGAGTTAAGCAACTGAAAGTTTCTGCTAAGAGATTAAAACACTGATTCCAGTAGTTAGTTTGAGATCTAGAAGGACATTTCCAGGCTCCGTTTCAACTTTGCATCGTCTAACACAGTCAAACAGAACCAGCCCCAGAACACACTGCAATCAATGTAATCTTTTGCATGCCAGCTCACCCTCCAGAAATGCTCTGGATTATTTTTATCCATAGATCATTTGGGATTATTGATCTTACATTGATTTATGACATTACTTGGGTGAAGAGGGAAAAGCCTATATTATGCCTAGGTTTAAATTTGTATTTACATTGGAAAGAAAATTAACTGAAAAGATTTTTTAAAAATCTGTAAAAATAAGGAAGTGGTAGTTTTCTCACTGGTAGGATTAGACCTACTGATTTCTTCTAGTACTGCCACAAGTTAGAAGAAAGTAACTCTTTTGAAACTCAAATATCAACCGAGAAAGTCACTGATTCTAGCAGAGCAATAGGATTTTAGAAATTTGGGGCATGTTTCAAATAAATCACACTTGATATCTTATTGTGAATGTGAGTTGTTATCAAACTAGAATTCTTTTCACATCTTATCTTTTGTTCCCTTTTCACTTTCCTTTTCATTCTTTTTCATTTGGTTACCTTATGAGATTTTCTTTATTCACTAGCAATACTAAGAGAAAAATAAAGGAGAAGATTCAAATATGAATCTAGATGTACCTTATATGCTCTAATCCCCTTTTGATACCAAATCCCTGGATTCTTGAATTAGATTTAAGTATACTCAGTACCAAGCAGCCTTAAAGATGCTCTACTGTGAAATGATTGGCTAATATGCTTAGGACACTTTTATACTGTATGGTATACAAATATCTTAACATATAAAAATTGGTTTTGCCAGAGTTAAACTAAATAACCCATGTTATGTGTACAAAATCCCCTTTGTTGAAAAATAAGGGGCTGTCTAAACTAATAAAAAAAGGAATTTTTCAAAAATTATAGTTTACTAAAACAACTTTTTTGGCAAACAAAGTTACTTCAGGTGAGGAAATTTTATACTGTGAATAAAATTCCAAATGAATCTTTTTCTTAAAACTTTTAAAAAAATTATGTGCCAGTGTATACTAATGCTATATAGACTCTTGTCTTAGACGCTTTTAAAGCATTCTATTAATGCCCATTGAAACAATGGGGACCCAAAAAATACAGTCAAAAAGTATGATAGAAAATTATAATCTGATTACCAAGTGAAACAAGTGTTGAGAAATAAAAATTCTCACTTGTCCACTGGCAATTTCTTTCCAACAGATACTATGGAGAAGGCCTGAAGTAATTCAGACAGATATGTTTGTGGTGACTATAATATATTTTCATGAGGGCAGAGCTAATTAAAACTAGCAATTGTTTAAAAATTCAAACCCTTTTTTTTTTGACATACAAAATGAGAGATGAATTTGAAAGTTTTTTTCATAATACGTTTTTCTTTTAGTAAAACCTCTTTCCAGTTCTTAAAGTCCAGTTTGCTACATACCCCCAATCTGATCTACCACTCCATATTAATAATCAACTTAAATGTGGTATTTAAATGTGCAATGTCACATTGTACTAGTAACGATTATAAAAAGACTTTAGGCTTCAACTTTCTCCTTTTTCTTGTTCTTTTTCAGAAAAGAAGGAGTGCGGAACTTCTTCTTTTTCTTGGATGGTGATTTTGAAGGTGAGCCTTCAGGTGACAGGACTTCTTCAATTTTTTCTGGAGACTTAATGGTAATCTCGATGTTTTCTATGGTCGTGCTTGTAGTTAACCTGCTCACTCGCTTAGCAAGCTCATCTTCAACGTCATGCATATCATCTTTGCCATTTACAACCATGACAGGCACTTCCATGGAGATGAAGCTCTTGGAAAATAGCTCATGGTTTTCTACAAAAGGGGAGGGGTTTCTGGGTTATTTCCATAGTTAACCATTTTTGCTTTACTATGAAAAACTGAAATGTTTTAGCAACGTACTAAGGCATTGCTTCAATTCCAACAAAGAGAGACCATTATTTTAAGAAACGATGGATCTACTAACATGAAGTTAATTTTTTTAAATGACATAAAAGGGAAGGGAGCAAAGGTGTTAAGACTACACCAGGGAAGCTAGCTGACATGATGGTCTCATTGTAAATCAAGTCACTATATGTGAGAAAGACAATATATCTTCTTTAGTTTGGGTATCATTCGGCAATCAAAACTGAAAAGGATTTCATGCTGCTGCCTGGAAGACGCATGACAAGATCAATTTTAATTCCACAAATTCTTAAGAGCCATGGGTCGCCAAAACCCAGGGTTTTGTTGTTGTTGTTGTTGTTTTTTTTTTTTGAGACAGAGCCTCAAGCTGTCCCCCTGGGCAGAGTGCCGTGGCATTACAGCTCACAGCAACCTCCAACTCCTGGGCTCAAGCGAGTCTTCTGCCTCCGCCTCCCAAGTAGCTGGGACCACAGGCACCCGCCACAGCGCCGGGCTATTTTTTGGTTGCAGCCGTCATTGTTGTTTGGGGGTCCGGGCTGGGGATTCGAACCCGCCACCTTAGGTGTACGTGGCTGGCGCCTTAGCTGGTTGAGCTATAGGTACCAAGCCTGTTGTTGTTTTAAAGACGGAATCTTGCTCTGTCACCCAGCCTGGAGTGCAGTAGTGCAATCATAGCTCATGGTAGCCTCAAACTCCTTGCTCAAGTGATCTCCCCATCCTCTTGCCTCAGACTCCCAAGTGGCTAGGACTACAGGCACTAGCCACTATGCCTGGCTAATTCTTTTATTTTCTGCAGGGACAGGGGCTTGCTATGTTGCCCAGGTTGGTCTTAAACTCTTGGCCTTAAGTGATCTTCCTGTCTCCACCTCCCATGAAGAACAAAAAGAGCACCATTTTTAATAATATAAATTACTGGGAGATATAAGAAAAGTCTATGGCAAACTTACTCTGATCAGTTGTTCCCAGATTCCTTACATGAAAACAAATGACAGAGGGACAGACTCAAGACCGACTCAGTGAATGCTATGGGAAATTACATTGAATACCTTCCAACTTTTCAGGGACATTTTGCGGTGACTGAGTTTGAGACTGAATTTGTGAAACAGATGAAGCGTCATCTGAGAGTAATTCCTGCTCAGCATCTGTTGGATAAGAGTTTAGTTAAAAGCCATGCAAAACAAAACAAAGCAGGATAAGATTTTAGGCAGGTTAGTGCATACATCAAATGCCTGCATACGCAGAGTAGATAAAAATTTTGGCATTGAGTTGAGCATGCTAACAGTTATCCCATATAGCAATCATTACGCATTCAAAAGAAGTTAACGTGTTAAAATTTCTGGCTGCTAACGGTAATTCTACATACAGGGTTACGAAGGCAGCATAGCTACTGGCAGCCCAGGCAAATGCGTATGCACTTAGCTTCTGCTAATGTTAAAAAACCAAAACATTCTATGCAGCCAAATGAAAATAATATAAAGCCTCACCAATGATGCTATGTCAATGAGGCAGAATGAGTCACTGAATTTTTGAACAATATCCAATTAGTGATTCCTGTCATGGCAACAGTACTGAGCTGAATAATTCAGATGGTCAAAAGGAATGTAGAAGAAACTATAAAGTTATATATAAAAAGTTCTAGAGTGCAATATTTGTTACCTGGCATCTTTAGGCTTTCAAAGAATAAGAGAGCAAGAGGGACATTTTACAAAATATAAAATAACAGAGAAATCTCCCAACTTTATGTTAGAATAACCAAATTCAACAATACCACTTAGAACATTTTAGTGTAATTTAATGAGTCAGGGTGACTCCTTTTTTGACAGAAGCTTTAACACTGTTTCTTGGATGATCGAGATGCCATTTGTTCTTCCTACATGATGTCTAACATGGCACCAGTTTTTAAACTTATGGCTTGTTTCGTTTGGGGTACAAATTTCAACTGTATACTGTGGATGCTCTCCCCTATTCCAAGGTCACAGACTTCTTATCCTTTCCCAAATGTATACTGTATATGATTGAGCATCTATTTTGCAGGTGGGTTATCAACTGTCTGAAGCTTAAAGATCCAAGATTAAGAACCCCTGTTAAAAAGAATCTTATTCTAGAAAAAGGGAGCTAGTAATCAATTTGTTAGCATATTTTCATTAACAATTTTTAAATATAGTCCTAGCAATCTACTTACTAAGGATTCCAAAGTCAGAAAAATTCAACCTCACTGGAGTACTCATGTGCTTAAAGAAAGTCACTTCAAAATTTTAGCAGTTTTAATTTTAGATTTTGAAGTGACACTATTGACACCCTGAGACACCCAAGACAGAGATTTTACAAAGCAATGAAACCATAAACTTGTGAATCTATAATTATCTCAAAATAAAGATTCTGAAAGCCATATACTATGACATGTTTACATCTATTAATATATCTACTTTGGCTAGTAATTCTTTACTCATCGGGGATTTCACGTTATAGAAGATTTTACTATAAATAGCTAGCACTGAGATTCCTTCTGAGGGAGAACAGCTTTCTCTACATGTGAAGACACACGGTCTATGTTAGTTCTTTACATTACAGCACCACATGTACTCAGTTGAAGACCGAGGCAGACAAAGCACAACAAGTGATAATAGGAACATTTAAAAAAACTTTTAACTACAAAAAAATTGACTCTTGTCTATCATCCAACTCGAGGTGTTAGCAGTGTGGTCATCCTAGACTTAACATAAAAATTAACTAACCTTCTAGGCCTTGTTGTTTACGTTCGATTGTCTTCTTATACTCTTCGAGTTCTCCTTCTGTGAGATGACTGAATGGGTTAGGAGGAGCTGGTGGGCCATGGTCATCATCTTCAAATTGCATGGTCTTCCAAAGAAAAAAATGATCAATTCATTACCAAGAGTTTTACTTCTATCTACACATGCACATCCATTTATATACACGCACAAAAATGCACATGTTGATGATGAAACTCTGCTTCACAACAATCATGAAAAATAATCAGGCGACATGCTTTGTTTCAGATACTCTTCTCAGATTCATGCTCTTCGGATAATACTCTAAGGACTAAAATTGCCAGTGTTGTTTCCTCAATATGCCTACATAGGTAAAGTTTAATACTCTTAAAAAGAAAAAGAAAAGAAAGAAAAACTAAGTTCTAATAAGCTTCATATAACTGAGAAATATAGTGAAAAAACAAGAATCACTCCATTTCAAAATCTTTTCTAAAAAAGGCTTAGAAAAATGGAAATATACCAAAAGAACTTCTTTAAATTTGTCATGAAAATAAGCTTGTACATATTTTCTCGAGGAAAGGAATGAATAACTTTCAGTTATACCTGGCAGATAGAATTTGGGCATTTTTAATTTATTTTTTGGAGTCAGAATCTCACTTAGTGGGCTCTCCATCTCCCTAGAGTGCTGTAGCATCATAGCTCACAGCAACTTCAGATTCTTGGGCTCAAGCGATTCTCTTGCCTCAGCCTCCCTAGCGGCTGGGAGTACAGGTGCCCACCACAATGCCCGGCTATTTTTAGAGACAAGGTCTCACTCTAGCTCAGGCTGGTCTTGAGCTTAGGCGAGCTGCCAGCTTCGGCCTCTAGAGTGCTGGGATTACAGGTGTGAGCCACTGTGCCTGGCCTTCGAGCATTAATTTTTAATCCCTCCCCAAATCCTACTAAAATGATAGTAAAGGAATAATAGTAAACTTTTAGGGACAAAGAATGGGAGAGGAGATAAGAGACGAGAAATGTTAACACATTTTTGAAAGATGGAAAACAAGTGGAAGAGTGGGTGGCAGAGCTGAGAAAGTTGAAGTCTTAGTCTTGCAAAAAACCATGCAAATGAGAAGAGGTCTGATAAGGCTCAGAAACTAGAGGCATCGGGGACCACAGGAAGTGCTGGTGCAGAAAATAGGGAGCAGAAATAGGGTGCAGAAATAGGGAGACAAGATCAAAACATAAGAAACAGATTCCAAAGTTCCCTTCCTACTCCACACAGCCAAGCACTTACTTCTCTCCCAACTCTGTATAAAATCAGAGGCTTATTCTTTAGAAAAAACTGACTAAGGACATAAAACACAGCTGTGGGGTTCTCAGAAGGACAGTAGGAAACTGAGAATTCTTCCCCAGATAAATTAAATGGTCCCAGATAAAAGAACTTCAGATAGTAATGTTTGAGGATTCTCCAGGGAAACCACCTGGTTCACATGTAGTCACCCTATAGAGAAGCTCACCAATCCCCAAGCTCTATACAAGCCCAGAGTTTCTGATCAGCTTTTCATGCTTCATTCTTTATTGTAAACAGATTGCTGCAAATTACCAAACACACCTGAAGAAAGCTACCGACACAGAAAAGACCAGAATCAACAAGAAAAAGGGAACCCAGAAGAAACAAAGACAACAAAGGCTGAAACAAATATAAAATTGATTCCTTTAGAGTAACAAGAGAAAATTTATCTATGAAACAAAGATTAGTATAAACATTCAGGGAATAAGAAGTGTTAAAAACAAGAAAATAAAAAGTTGAAAATAAAATTAAGAAAGTCTTCTGGAAAGCAGGATAGACAGACAGAAAATAGTAGAAAAAGAAAAAAATCAGGGGCTCAAAGATGCCAAACATCCAAACTAACAGGATATATGGAAAAAGAAAGAAAGAAAGAAATTGGAGAGGCGAAAAAGAACACTTTTGAAGAAATACTTAAAGAAAAAGTTCCCCAAACTGAAAGATATGACTTTGCAGATTAATCTGCTGTTAATTTGTGGCGGGCACTTGTAGTCCCAGCTACTTGGGAAGCTGAGGCAAAAGAATTGCTTGAGCCAAGAGTTTGAGGTTGCTGTGAGCTTTGACGCCACAGCAATCTACTGCGAGGTCAATAAAAATCTGCTGTTGACTGTTTAAGGCTACTAATTGCTCAAAACAGAGACTAAAAAGAGGTCAACTATGAAGCACATAATCATAAAATTTCAGAACAGCAGGGATGTAGCATGTTCTAAAAGAAAAAAAAAAAAAGAATCCAATACAAAAGTTCAGGAATCACAATGCCTTTTTACTTTAACAATGTAGAGGACAGGCTGGGCCTCATAGCTCACGCCTGCAATCCTAGCACTTAGGGAGGCCAAGGTGGGAGGATTGCTTTAGACCAGGAATTTGAGATCTGCCTGAGAGAGACCCTGTCTCTACTAAAAAGAGAAAAATTAGCTGGGTGTGGTGGCATGTTTCTGTAGTCCCAGATATTTAGGAAGCTGAGGCAGAAGGATTGCTCAAGTCAGGAGTTTAAAGTTGTGGTGACCTATGATGATGCCACTGCACTCTAGCTGGGGCAATATAGCAAGATCTTCTTTCACTCTCTAAACAATGAACAAACAACCAACCAAAAAAACACTGAAAGTAAAAAAAAAAAAAAATCAGGAGAAAATAGAGTGATGCTTTTCATATTTTTTGGGGTAAATTATTAGTATTCTATACCCATTGTGTGCACATTTGAAGGTAGAATAAAGGCATTTCAAACTGTTACTTCCTATGTATCTTTCCTTAGAAAGCTATTTGAGGATGTGCTCTATGATAACGGAGTAAATGAAGAAATCAAAAGACACAAGAAATAGGAAACAGAGGATACAATATAGATGAGAAACAGATGACTTCTGAGAATGAACCTATGCAGCCTGAGAACAAGTCCAGATTTAGACCAGAATAACGAGCTAGAATGGAGAGATTACCCTTTGGCTTTCAATCTATGAGGGACTTTGTAAATTGGTTGAAAAGTTTATGAAAAACTAAGGCAATGTACCCAAAATACTAAGGAAATGAAAAAAGGAGGCAATTATTAACTCGAGGGTGGGGGAAAAGTTGTATAAGAAAGGAAATCCTACCTGGCTCAGTAGCAAACAAATAATAATATACATAATGAAAAGATGAGATAACAACAACAAAAACTGTGATATAAGCTTACAGGGACAGAGAGGGAAAGAAGGGAAGCACCGTGTAAACAGGTTAAATCCTCATCTTCCATAAAAGAAGTCACTGCTATGTTTTGTTAATTCCCCGATGAACTTAACCCCCACATTTTCCTATCTCTGAAATTGGGAATCCTGTTATACTTTATGGCTTCCTACAATAATTGCCAAGTGTTTTTTTTTTTTTTCTATTAGTGATACATAAAATAATGTCCACCTTACAATCAATGACATAAATCTCATAAAATACAGTCAAGGTCTAAAACTGACAGACCAAGAAAAAGCAGAATAAAGATGCTCTTTAGAAACACAAGATAAATGCTAGAAGCAGTAAAAACAACAGGAAGTCCTTTAAGTCTTATGGATTGACTTTTTAGCATGTGCTTATGTTAACCTTAACAAACGTATGCATATTTACAAAGCCAAGAAATTACTGTGGTAAATCAAAAACGAAGATCACATTGCTTCATGGACTTACAGAAGGAGGCTTATCCACGACAATTCCAGCCAGCAACTGGGACTGTGGTCCTGCTGTTTTTAAGTCATATCGGTTTTGTTCCCGGATCTGAATTGAAAAACGACAAGTTTTTGGAGGCAACTGTACACATAACCTTTGCTTTCTCTTTTCTTAAAACTTTACTATCTGACCACTCCAGAGTAGGTGTCTCTTCAATTCCCACCTCCACAAAGACCTTTTACCATTTTAGTAAGTCACATTCATCTCTCCTCTTCCTGGTGTGTGATGTCCTTGTGTTTCACACTGTTAGAGAACTGCATTTCCCCAATAATACCAGGGTTCATGAAGGCAGAAATAGTTTAATACTTCTTCCCCACATAGCCTGTTACTGATGATCAGCACAGAGTTAGAGGTATCCAATGTTAGCTGAATTTATATTGAATTTTAAATTTTTCTGTATTCAAACTCCAAAGTTCAGTATTAATCTGATTCCATCAGTAATGATTTAAACATAAAACAGAACACAGAAGACAAGGTCTTACCTTATTTCTCTTTTCTAGAACCTCGCTCGGATTTGTGTTTAAAGGAACAAACTGATTTGGATCTTCAATTTTGATAGGTGTTCCACTGCTGACTTTCGAGGAGTCCTCTGCTTTCATCCACTGAAGAATCAAGAATTTTAACATTAGTAGGTACTTCTTGCTAACTGTTTATAGTCTGAAGGGGGGCATACATCTTGCCAATCTTTTAAAATATTTCACTAAGCAGTATCTTCGTGGTCAGTTAGTTCATATTTCATACTAGTTAGAAAAAGGCCCCAAATCAGCTTTTGCTTTTTAAAAAAAATAAAATGGTACCACTATTCATATGAATACTCATTGCACTGCTAATTAAATTTTCTCCTCTTGACAGATGAAAATATGATGCTGAAAGCTACTGTGAGCACAGACCCAGAGCCTGACCTCCCATTAACTCACATTCAGAGTTTTGTATCCTACACTGAAGTTTCATGAGATGATGGTAAAGTAGTCATCAAAAAGAACTAAAGGAATCTCTTAAGAGTTAGGTTTCCAAACTTCACTTCATTTGTGGTTGACAGAAAAGGCCAAGCCCCTAATCAACATTTTATAATGGGGATAATCTGATAATACACAGCCTAACTGAACCACAGGATTGGAAGGAGCGTATATAATTCTCATATCCCATTTTATAATCTTTTAAGAAAGCTAATATTTATCAAGATTAAGGATGACTGACCAATCTCTGTTAATACAATTAATTCTGGAACACTTATGAACTTAATTATGTTCTTTTACTGGGAGACAAGAAATCTTATGGAATATGGAAAAAATTCTTCGATGCCTAGGCATTTCCATATTGAATGCTATTGATTTATATGATAGGATGAATTAATTTTGAGTATCTAGAGAATATCTGGTGATAGGTGATCCAAAATTAACCAAACCTGAAGCAAAATTCTGAAAAAATTAAAACAACCCACTTCTCTACCTACAAGGTCTTGCAAAGGGTAGCTATGTACAACAGTTCATGCAACTATGGCATAACTAGGTGTTGGCAACTGTATTATTCTAATTCACTGGGGCAATATCAACTACAAAGAACTATCATGTTGTGGGTAAGAACTGGGCTTCCGAGTCAGACTGTCTGTATTCAAATACTGACTTTACCATTAGGTTTTTTTTTTTTTTTTTGTAGAGATAAAGTCTCACTTTATCACCCTTGGTAGCATCACCCACGGGTAGTATCACCCGTGGCATCACACAGCTCACAGAAACCTCCACAGAAATTCTCTTGTCTCAACCTCCAAGTAGCTGGGACTACAGGCACCCACCACAATGCCTGGCTATTTTTTTTTGTTGCAATTTGGCTGGGGCTGTGTTTGAACCTGCCACCCTTGGTATACGGGGCCGACACCCTACCCACTGAGCCATAGGCAACACCCAGCTCTTTTTTTAAAAAAAAACTTTTATTTACTTATTTACTTTGAGACAGAGTCTTACTTTGTTGCCCTGGGTAGAGTGCCATGCCATCAGCCTAGCTCACAGCAACTTCAAACTCTTGGGTTCAAGTGATCCTCTTGCCTTAGCCTTCCTAGGAAGAGGGACTACAGGTACCCACCCCAACACCAGGTTAGTAGACAGGGGTCTAGCTCTTGCTCAGACTGGCCTTGAACTCCTGAGCTCAAGCAAACTGCCTGCCTTGGCCTCCCAGAACTAGGATTAGATTATGGGTGTGAGCCAGCATACCCAGCCTCTTTTGCCTTAATTTTCTCATCTACAAAACAGGAAAAAAACAAAACAAAACAATACAAACAAAAGCCCACACATTTCACATTAGGAGAATTAAATGAACAGTGCTTTGCAAAAAGTTAAAACCTGGTAAATGACAGAAAGATTTTTCTTATCTCCAATTTCCCATATATATGTATTTTTTCTTACATTCTATTTCCCAAATATCTATATCTATATCTATATCTATATATATATCTAATTTGTTTGGGTTTTTTTTTGAGACAGAGTCTCACTATATTGCCCTGAGTAGAGTGCTGTGGTGTCACAGCTCACAGCAACCTCAAACTCTTAGGCTTAAGCGATTCTCTTGCCTCAGCCTCCCAAGTAGCTGGGACTACAGGTGCTTGCCACAACGCCTGGCTATTTCTTTTGTTGTTGTTGTTGTTGTTTGGCAGGCCCTGGGCCGGGTCTGAACCTGCCAGCCTCTGTGTATGTGGCCAGTGCCCTAGCCACTGAGCTACAGGTGCCGAGCCAAACATATGGAGTATTTCCCCAATATTTTTGGCACAGAATATTCAATTCATGAATAACAGGCAAAATATTTAGTAAAGGCCAAGAATGTAAAATGCTGGCATACTGTGATTTTGGTCCTGGGACTGGTCTCCCCATTGCGAGACTCCTCGGGCACATTCACTTTCATGTAAGTATTTGGAGAGTTCAGCCATCTTGTTTTCTCACGCTGCTGTCTCTGGGCCATGTATTTGAGAGGAGAGAGTGGCACCATATCGTCTTCAAAAGAAAAAGCAGTCACAGTGGCTGGGATTTCCACATCACTCTTGTGCCTTGGCTTCTCTCGGATGAGAGGATGCCTGTAAGCGTAGCCTGTTCTATACCCCTAAGGGAGAGAAAAATCACATTTGAAGCAATCAACCTGTACCAACACTGTTCAGATTCTGATTCTTTAAACAAATGATTTAAAAAGACTCCTTTGTTGAAAAAGAAATAAAGAGGAAAACAATCTCCAAACCCCACAATCTCCACATAACACCAGAGTTGAAACCAAGAAAATTTCAAGATCTAGTTAAAACTGATTGCAGCTGACACTGCAATTTCCACTCACACAACTGTTCCTGCCAGAGGTAATTTCTAAACTGCTGACTAGAAACATTTTTCCCCCTATAAAACTGTTTTAAGGAACAAAATCTCAAGTCTTTATTCCTGGGTCTGAAGGCAGTCTGCTTTGTGACCCTTCATGGAAGAGCACAAAATCTAACATAAGATGACATTTGCCAAACTGTACATGTGATAAGAGGTTAACATGCAAAACACATTAGGAACTCAATAAAGAATCCGAACAGACATTTCTCAAAAAACACACAAATGGACAACAAGTATGTGAGGAAACAAACGCTCAACACACCACTAATCAGGAAAATGCAAATTAAGACCCTAATGAGATCCCATCTCATACTTGTCAGAAGTGCTATTATCAAAAAAGACAAAAGATAAATATTGGACAGGATGTGGGAGAAAACCCTTGCACACTGTTGCTGGGGATGTGAATTAGTACAGCCACTTCCCAGCAGGGGTGGGAAACATGGGGCCTTGGGGCACATGTGGCCTTCTGGATCCTTGAGTGCAGCCTTTTGACTTGAATCCACATTTTATAGAACAAATCCTTATTATTAAAATGGGTGCAGAAGAGAAAAATGAGGTTTCCCGCCTCCTTTGGTGCTTTAAAAAAAAACACAATCTCAAACTCAGATGGCTGCAGGTTCCCTACGCCTGCAAAGTTTCTTATAAAATTAAAAACAGAAGTACTATATGATTCAACGGTCCCACTACTGGGCGTACATGGTCTGACAATTAAGTTTGCAAACTCACACTAGAAAAAGTGCTACATACCTGATTGCCAAACATCACGACAGTCACCTTTAAAGTACTCCCCTTGGGAAGTTATGCACTGACACCAGAGCCTAGTCCCCCCCCCTCAATACAATTTTGGAACTTTTTTTCCTGGAATAGCCATCAAAGCTGTCATCGTACTACCCCTTATGTTTTGAATGTCATCAAAATGTCTTCCATTCAAATTTCCTTTATCAGGTAAAGAAAACAGTCATCGGGGGCCAGATCAGGTGAGCAGAGAGGGTATTCCAATGTAGTTCTTTGTTTACTGGCTAAAACCTTGCTCACAGACAGTCTGGTGTTAGCAATGCATTGTCAGCTGGTGCATTGTTATGATGTAAGAGCCACAAGTTCTTAGTGAAAAGTGCAGGATATTTTCAGTTTAAGACTTTCCTGTTTCTCTATTGATGTTTCTCTGTATTGATGTTTACTTGGTCTGCTACGCTTCTCACAGTAAGCTGATAATTTTGAGGCACAATTAAATGAATTTTTGCAATGTTTTTGTCAGTTTGGCTGGTTACTGGCCACTCTTATCGCTCTTTATCAGTAACGTTTTTTCTCCCCTCAGAATAACTTTTAATCCATTTGGACCCTGCTGTTTTCTTCACAGCATTATTTCCATAAACATGGGACTAATATGTCCCTGATTTCAATTCCACTTCGATTTCAATGCCAAGTTTAATAAGAAATTTAAAGTTCGTTGCTCTAATTCAGCAGTTCTCAACTTGTGGGTTGTGACCCCTTTGTAACAATGAAAATACATCTTGGCATTAGAAAGGTTGAGAACCACTGCTTTAATTGAAGCTCCAACATTCTTGCAATGGCACACAAAAACACACAATAATGAATGCTATTCAGCAAGACAGAACCACATGACACAAACACAGCTGAGACACTGACATACCAAGGTTATAAATCTTACTGAGTTATTTGCACAGTGCTGCCAATGTACATGCACAGTGGCAAGTTCACAAACTTAATTGTCAGACCTGGTATATACAAAGGAAATGAAATCACGATGTCAGAGATATCTGTACTCCCATATTCACTGCAGAAGTATTCACAATAGCTAAAATATGGAACCAACCTAAATGATGAAGAAAACGTGGCATATACCATGTACACAAAGTGGAGTACTATTCAGTCATGAAAAAGGAAATTCTGTCATGTGCAACAGCATGGATGAACCTAGAGGGCTTTATATTAAGTGAAATAAGCCAGGCACAGAAAGACAAATACTATGTGATCTCATGTCTATGTAGATTCAGGAATCTAAACAAATTCATCTAAAAGTAGAGAGCAGACTGGCGGTTACCAAGAGGTGGGACAAGGAAATACTGGAAAAAGAACAAAAAATTTTAAGTAGATAGGAGAAATAAGTTCACGGATATGCTGTATAATATGGTCACTATAGTTAATAACAATGTATTACATTCTTTACAAAAAGATGATATTTGCATGTTCCACTATTTTTTTTTTTTTTGAGACAGAGCCTCAAGCCGTCCCCCTGGGTAGAGTGCCGTGGCATTACAGCTCACAGCAACCTCCAACTCCTGGGCTCAAGCGAGTCTCCTGCCTCTGCCTCCCAAGTAGCTGGGACCACAGGTGCCTGCCACAACGCCTGGCCATTTTTTGGTTGCAGCCATCATTGTTGTTTGGCGGGCCCGGGCTGGGGATTCGAACCCGCCACCTTAGGTGTATGTGGCTGGCGCCTTAGCCATTTGAGCCACAGGCGCCGAGCCCACTGTTTAATTTTTTACAATGTGGTCAAACCAAAATGCCTTTCTAGGGTCAAACACTGCTCCCAGGGGAGTAAGGAGCATGTTCCTTAGAGACATGGAGTCTGAAGACATGAAACCCATTTTTTGTTCGATTTTTCACCTACCAGATTGTCCAGAGTTCTCATCAGCCCTTCAAACTCAATCTCCCCAACCTTCCATTTCTGATGGGAACCCATATTCACACCTCCTCCTCCAGACACTGCAACAGTGTAAGTAGAAGCCTTATACTTCTGAAGGTCCAGTACAAGGAGATTGTCTACTCCACCTGCCCCTGCTAACGCCTGCACCTGCAATCAGGGGTAAAAGACAGAGACACACAGAACTGTAACGAGTGTAGGAGTATTTTACTCTCAAAAAGGCACAATTTCAATTTGGCAATTATCCATAATACCAAGAGTAGGCAACACTCCTGTACAAATAGGCAGCTGAAGATTCTTTTCTCTCTATCTGAAAAAGATACTTTCTAGGACTAACAGAAAATGCATTTCGAGTCATACCCTTTAACACTATTCAAGCAACTGAAATCTCTTGCCAAATTTTATAGTTTTTTTCTTGACGTTTTCCCCATGGCTATCTAGTTAGTATTTTTGCTGAATGGTATCTTAAGGAGTATACAACCACAATATTTTGAAATGAAGGATATTTAGGCAAAAGTTATTAACTCATTATTCTAATTTAATTAAGCTTTTCACAGCCCCATTTGAGGAGAGGGACCATTAAAGCAAAAAAGAAGTTGGTAATTAGCACAAGTTAAAGTTGGTAGAAAAGTTTTTTCCCTTTCTTATGGCTTTCAATAAATTAAGATTATTACCATTGCTTAAAGAGAAACCAACTGGTTTTCTTTAAAAGATAAACCAGGGCTTTTAAATAACATCTGCATCACTGAGAAAGACAGTAGTTAATAAATATCCAACCTGTTATAATAATGAGACTGTGGGATGACTGAAAACTAGGTGAGTTCATAAAACTTTTGGCCCTAGTCTTCAGCTTTTTACAGAAAGTACCTACAACATATTTGATTCTTCCGATTTTAGGCTGCCTTTGTTTCTCAATTGGTACCACAACTAGAGGGTAAAAGCAGAAATGTGCAATTGTATTATTTTATTTATTTATTTAGTTTTTTGAGACAAAGTCTCACTATGCTGCCCTCGGTAGAGTGCCCTGGCATCACAGCTCACAGCAACCTCAAACTCTTGGGCTTAAGTGATTCTCTTGCCTCAGCCTCCCAAGTAGCTGGGACTACAGGTGCCCTCCACAATGCCTGGCTACTTTTTTTTTGGTTGGAGTTGTCATTATCGTTTGCAGGCCCAGGCTGGGCTCGAACCTGCCAGCCTTGGTGTATGTGGCTAGTGCTCTACTCACTGAGCTATGGGCGCCGAGCCCAATTGTACTATTTTAAAAAGTAGGATTGTGGGCTGAAGGCAAACACACTGCTGGTGGGCCTGCAAACTAATACAACATTTTGGGAAGGAAATATGGAGAAAACTCAAAGAACTCTAATTAGAACTGCAATCCCATTACTGGGCATCTACCCAAAAGAAAAAAAATCCTTTTATCATAAGGACATTTGCACTAGACTGTTTATCGCAGCTAAATTACAATTGTCAAAATGTGGAAACAGCCTAAATGCCCACCAACCCAGGAATGGAACCATGGAATACTATTCAGCCACTAAAAAAGATGGAGACTTTACATCTTTTGTATTTAACCTGGATAGAAGCGGAACACATTCTTCTTAGGAAAGCAACATATGAATGGAGAAGCAAGAATCCAATGTACTAAATTCTAATATGAAGGCAGTACATGAACTAATACAAGGGGTGGGGGGGTAGGGGAATGAACAAGTGGGAAGAGGGGAAGAAGGGGGTCTTGGTGTACGGCACAGCTCTTGGGGGCAGGACACAACTATAAGAGAGACTTTAACAAATGCAATCAGTATAACCTAATTCTTTGTACCCGCAATCCCAAACAATAAAAATAAATTATATATATGTAAGAAAAGAGCAGGATTGTGGGGAAAATGATATTTATGAGGCACATAGATTTGTACGTGTGAGAAAATTTTCATTTCCTATTTTCACTTCAACTGATAACTGACTAGGTGACTTTTTTTTTTTTTTTTTTGAGATAGAGTCTTGCTTTGTCATCCTGGGTATAACCTCAAACCCTTGGGCTCAAGTGATCCTCTTGCCTCAGCCTCCTGAGTAGCTGGGACTACAGGCACCTGCCACAACATCCAGCTATTTTTTTTAGAGACGGAGGTCTTGCTCTTGCTCAGGCTGGTCTTGAACTCCTAAGCTCAGGCCATCCACCCACCTCACCCTCCCAGAGTGCTAGGATTACAGGCCTGAGCCACCCTGCCCAGCCTTAGGTGACCCTATTTTATTGAAGCAGGCCTTTAAAGACAAAATAAAAGAAAAAGCCACTGACCAATAAGGCATTAGAAATAAGTAAACAAAATCCAACCCAAAGAACAAATAACAAAGCAATAAAAAAGAGAGGAAAAATAATCGTTCCTACCTGAGTCTCACAGGCTATCTGCACATTAAAAATATAATGAAAAGCCTCCTCCACTGTTTCTCCAAGTGCTACCACACCATGATTCCTGAGGACCAGCACCTAAAATAGAATTCCCAGAGCAATCACTTTAAATAATTGGCATAGCTCAAAGGGTTTTTTATCAACAGGGGCAGTGCCAAAAATAGCTCCTTAGACAGAAACTCTACTACATACCTTACAACTTGGCCCCAGAACTTTCTGCAGTTGAATTCGCTCCTCCTGTTCATCAAGAGATCCTTGGTAGTCATAATAGGCGACATCTCCCAGGATAAGGGACTCTTGAGAAATTGGAAGGATTCCACACTTCATGGAGGACACCTATTTGGTTGGGCACATGCCAAGACCACAGTTTAGTTACTAAATACATTTTCATATGGACCTGATTCTTTGGTTAGCTCAGGAAGCCCTGACCTAGTCACTGTGTTCAGACCCCATTCCACTTTAGTTCTTTGCCTACCCCCAAGCTCCGCAAAAAGGACTTAAGGGATACAACTCAATTTAAATGCTGTGTTTGTATCAAGTATTATGAAAGAAGCTTTGCTCCAAAAAACTCAATGACCCATTTATTAAACTGATTAGTTTTCAAATCCAAATGTTATCTCTCTACTTGTTTCCTAAAATGGTAGCCTATGTTCCCAAGGGACTTTTGCTTTCTGGGTATGTGGAAGATTAGTATTTCAAATATGATTTTGGATGGCAAGGTCTGAAGGAAAGCAGATAGTAAAGCATCATGTTGGGAAAGCCATAACAATAATACATCTTCCAAGGTCATTATTGGTTTGGGCCCTTCACTGACTTACAGCTGCTGTCGCAAGGGTATGGATGTGTATCACACACTTCACATCAGGACGTGTTGAATAGATTGCAGCATGAGGACTGAATCCTGTATGGTCAATTTTCAAATTAGTACTTCCCTGGTCAACCACTTCTCCTATTATATTGACTTTCACCTGGAAAAAAAAAATCAGAAAAACATTTAACTGGTATACATGTAAAAATGTTTGTCTGTGTTCCACAAGCTAAACCAATTTTTTTGTTACTGGCTGGATAGTAAATATTTCAGACTTTGTGGGCCTTTGCTGCAACTAATCAACTCTAGTGCTACTGCCATAAATAATTTGTAAAAGAATGGGTTTAGCGGGGCGGTGCCTATGGCTCAAGGAGTAGGGCGCTGGCCTCATATGCCTGGCCAAAACTGCAACCACACACACAAAAAGAATGGGTTTAGCTTTGTTCCCACACAACTTTACTTATAAAACAGGTAGTATGCAAGAAAACTTAGTATTTAGCAAGAAGCACAGTTTCTAAGAAACTAATAACTCAGGCTCTTCCGTGGGAGTTAGGACAAATCCGGCATTTACTGAACTGGCTGGAAATTTTCCATCTGCTAACGGTGCAGCGCCCAAAGCCAACGTGGACCTTGCTGCTCTCTAAGCTGATGGCAGTGGCTAGGAGTACAATCATGGAAAAGATAAAGTGCCAGAAGGTCAGATCCTATACTCATGTCAACTGAACATTGTTTAAGTCTAGCTATAATACATACAGACTGTGATTTTAAAAGGACAACAAATTCGAGGTGTACAGGGTAGAAAAAAATTTCAAAAGACTCCTTTCAAAATACAGATAAGTTAACTTGTAAAACCAACTCATTTATTAGTCTCAACTACCCTTTTTCTTGAATGCTGAAGCTCTCCTTAAAAATCAAGACAGTTTTCCAATCCCTTCACTGATCACTAGTACATGTTTTTCTATCCATACCTTTTCTTGTTTCATTCTGTGCTAAAAAGCTAAGAAAGTTCAGAAAAAGAAACATAGAGATGAAAATTATACCAAATTGGAGGCTGTGGCTTCAGAAAAAGATAGGCCTCTGGGAATTATAATAATATGGTCTTGCTCCTTACTTATTCTTACCTGGAAAAAAGAAAACAACAACAGGGAATTACACCAAAGTCTTCATATGCTGTAGTTGACACATGACTAGAGATATATTTCAATGTATAATTGTAAGATACTGGGGAAGGGGGGAGAAGCAGCAAAGCAAAAATTAAAAGTCTGCAGTATGAAAATATTCCTAAGAGTTTCTCCCAACACTCAAGCATTTGCTAAAAAATCCTAACATTAGTTTCTCATGTACTGAACTTTTACCTAAAGTGTTATATTTTGGGGCTCTAAGGTTGCTTAGGGTCAGCTACATTCATGAAAAATAAATGCCAATGTTATTCAACCCAATGTGGTCATGATTATAACCTTAATTTGCAACATGGAAATGAAGGGGAAATGGGCAAAGAGAACAGAATCTCTTCCCAAGAAGGAAGTAAGATGGAGATGGAAGAGGGAAACCAGGGAATGGCCAGGGGAAAAGGCGAGAGGCTGCTGAGAGACTGTACCATGTGTCTATGCCATTTCCGTCACACAATATTTTAGTACTTTCTGATTCCAAATAGCACCTTGCTTCCAAGTGTTGCAAAGCGAAAACAAAAGGATGTAAAAAATATGTTTAAAAAATAAAAGCTGGGGGTGGTGGTGGTGTTTAACTTCCTTGACGCCCCCCCCCCCAAATGCTTTTTAATGCCACTGATGCTCAGATATAATTAACCTGGAGAGGGACGATTCTGCCATAAGGTTTCTTCCTGGATAGGTTCTATAAGGAATGGCATAGACAGTAAAGAGAAAGAAAGCCTGGGGACAAGGACTGTGGCCTTTTGCTTGGAGTAAAGGTTTAAATCAGCATGTGGTTGTGATCCAGCATGCTAGGTTAGGAGAGTAAGTCTGGAAAACTGGATGTCCTTCTAAACAAAGGTAAGAAGAGTATAGGTGCTTTATGGTTGGAATTCTCTAAGAAAGGAGTTGAAAACTAAAGAACTCACTGAGATATATGTATTTGCCAGGTGTGCCCACCCAAACAAGTCTGCAAGTCTGTACAGGCTGGCAAGTTTACACCGGGTGAGTTTTTCTCCCTTCACATATGAGGATGTATCTGCACCAGGAAGGTCATTGATAGGTGTGACCATGCCAAGACCTACAAGAGAAAACATTGTGGAGAGAGATTCAAGTCAAGTAATCCCTTACCTACAAATTAGCTGCCAGGAAGAAGCCTGTATCTAGGGGTGTTCTAGCCTTGTAAATAATAATCTGAAATTTATCAGCCCATACGACATTTTATTAGCTTATCCTCTTCAGAGAAGTACACAGAGAATAAAAATAAGTATTGGCTATCTTTGATTGCCTGGTAAAGTTACTTCGTCTATCGATGACTCATACCACTGGGGAAAAATGGTTATATGACCCCAAAGGGAAAGTGTTCCTAATACTGAGGTTATTGCTGATTTTAAGATAAAAGCCCTCAACAGAAAGCTACTTTTCTCATATCTCTTTTTGACTTTTATTCAAACACAAAAACCATTTAAGAAGGAAAAGAATGCATACAAATAGTAGTCTGCTTTCTGCCCTCTTGGAGGTCTTGAAGTAGTCTTGAAATTGAACTTGGCAACTGATCAAGTTCAACTTTTGCTCAGTCTTCATTCTCCCTAACCTCTACAGCCTGACACTATTTACACTGCTTCTTGTCCAACCTACGTTTTTCACTATCCTGGATCTCTTGGTCCCTTCCCTTCTCCTGCCATAAGTTCCCTACTGCCACCTGCCTCCATCTTATCTCTCCTGGTTTTTTTTACCCTTTCTCTTTTAACTTTCCTTCCAATATTGATGATATTACAAGTCCTGCATGCTCAAACTCTAACTTTTCCTGGGCCACCAGATATAATTTCCCCCCATGTTCTATGACTCTTTTTTCTTTTTTTTTTGAGACGAGTCTCACTATGTCACTCTTGGTACAGTGCCATTGCATCACAGCTCACAACAACCTCAAACTCTTGGGCTTAAGCAACTCTCTTGCCTCAGCTTCCCAAGTAGCCGGGACTACAGGCGCCCACAACAACGCCCAGCTATATTTTTGGTTGTAGTTGTCATTGTTGTTTGGCAGGCCAGGCTGGATTTGAACTCGCCAGCTCCACTGTATGTGGCAGGCACCCTAACTACTGAGCAGCAGGCGCTGAGCCAGGTCCTTCCTTTTCTGTACTGGAGTTCAGGAACTGAATTCACATTCACAGTCCTCTACAGTAAGCCTCATTCTTGTCACTGCCTGTAGCCCTGTTCTGTGTAAATCCATTCTGCATAAAACCAGTAGACTGAGTTTCCTAAAACATTGCTCTTAATCTGAGAATATGAGCCCAGTAAGAACTCAGGTCAATATTCAAAGAGAAGCCCAGGTCAATATTTTAATGTAAGAGCTTTTAATTTTGAAATGTTTAAAATTAATTTGAAGAAACAGTTTTAACATGTTAGCCCTACAAAATAGTATAATTTTAACAAAATTTTATAATCAGCTATTAATCTATCTCCTCCTCTCCCCCTAAGTTTCCAACTGTAACTTCTGCTTTTAAAAACACAACATAAACACTCCAGGCAAACTGGTCAATTTCTTCCTGACCTCTGAATCCTGGCACAGGGCTATCCTGCTGCTACGCCTCTGTGCACTCCAGCCAGCCAGCCAGCCAGCCAGAATCTCCTGTAGCTCCCTGTTCCTGCCGGAATCTAGGACACTCACAGGACAGCTTCTCTTATTATTTCCCTTCCCTGACTAGTTGCCTCTCCAAGCTTCTGAAATACTCTCTTTGGGCTCTTTTCTTCTCGGCTTATACCCCACCCCTATGATTATTTAGTCAATTCCGCAGCTTTGAGTAATACTTCTCTATGTCCATCTGCCAAGTCTCTCTCCTAAGCTCCCAGACTGCCTTTCTGACTGCCTCAATGGCTTGGCAACTCAAATTGAACATGCCTAATCTCCCAAGCCAAACTAGATCTCCACCTAGCCTAAGATCTCCAACTTTCTTATTTTTGGTAATAATACTATGAAATCTCCCAGTTCACTCGTCACCCAAAACATAGAATGGTCTTTTCAAGTCATCCTCCAACTTAAAATGGCTTCCCATCAAAAGTTAGGAATAAAATCCAAATTTCCAAATATGGCTGTGATATTTATATCTAGCCATATTAAAACCAGATTTTAATATGATTTAGTCTTTGCCTGTGTTTCTGATCTTTGTTCTACTGTCCCCTTGAAAGACATGGTTCAGGCCATTCTCTTTATTTTTTTTCCCTTGAAGAGACTAAACTCATTGCCCTCTTGTTCTCATCTGGCCCTTACACTGGCCCCCTTGACCTGGAATGCTTCCTCTTGAGCTTGGTATGGTTCACTCCTTGCTGTTAGGTTTCCATCGGAACGGCACCTCCTCAGACAGGTCTCCTCTGATCGCCCGATCTAAAGTAGCCACCCAGTTGTTCTCTATCACATCACCATACTGTGATTCTCTGAACGGCACTCCCTGTTATCTGATCATTTTATTTATTGCGTTAGTCTACTTTCTATCTCCATGAGAAAAGGAATCTTGTCAGGCTTGTTTATCACTGTACTCCCTGTTCCTCAAAGGGTGCTTGGTACATAAAAGACGCTCAATTGTACAGAAAGTTAATCACACTAGCTCAAACTTTGAATTTTTCTGTCTTTGGTAGAATGTTTCTCCCGAGCTAGGAAACTCATTGATTTTGGAACTCATTTTTTCCCGTCCTCACCAACCACAGCATCACATCAAACCGGTTAACTAGGTCCTCTCGACACTGCCTGGCTGTGCCTTTCTCATTGCTCTCTTCCTCTTATACCCACAACCATTACTCTAATTTAGGTACTTACACTTCACATTAGGATTCTTTCCAAGATTCTTTAACTCATCTGATTTTAGTTTCCTTGCTTTTGCCAGTACTCATTTAAGTTATTATCATCAGCCGGGTGTGGGGGCGCACACCCGAGTCCTAGTTACCTGGGAGGCTGAGGCGGAAGGATCACTTGAGCCTGAGAGTTTGAGGTTGCAGAGAACTATGATCTTGTCACTGCATTCCAATCTGGGCAACCCAGTGAGACTCTGTCCTTTTTTTTTTTTTTTGAGACAGAGCCTCAAGCTGTCCCCCTGGGTAGAGTGCCGTGGCATTACAGCTCACAGCAACCTCCAACTCCTGGGCTCAAGCCAGTCTCCTGCCTCCGCCTCCCAAGTAGCTGGGACCACAGGCGCCCGCCACAACGCCCGGCTATTTTTTGGTTGCAGCCGTCATTGTTGTTTTGGCGGGTCCGGGCTGGGAATTCGAACCCGCCACCTTAGGTGTACGTGGCTGGCGCCTTAGCCGGTTGAGCTATAGGCACCGAGCCGAGACTCTGTCTTAACAAAACAAAAACAAAGAAAACCCAGACAAAAACAATCCTGTCAGTTGTTATCTATCAACTCCTTTTTCACTTTCCATGCTGGTAGCCCTCCTCGGTCTAATAGCACAGGCCCTCTTCATTCAGACCCACTTCTCTCCTCTCTCCCCACTGATGTACCATCGTAATGGTCCACTCGCTGTTCTACAAATATACCCTCACCTTGCCTGTTCCCACCGTCATTTCCATCATTACTCTTTTTATCTATTCCCTCGATTTGGAAAACATTTGAGTTTGATGAAGTCCTATTTATAAATCTCTAACTGCAAAAATAAAAAAAAAAAAAAAAGGAGGGAAAGGAGGAAGAAAGGAAGACTGACTGAAAGAAAAGAAAACCATAGGAAAAAATTCCCTTCTCTTGAGTCTGGCCTGAAGCTATCTCAAAGTTTTCTCTAGCTCTCTGCATCTGCCCTTGTGTGGCAGTGATTTCTGAACATATTTCAATTGAGATGTAAAGTACTGGAGCTTAAGATCTTATAATTCTTGGTGTCCTTACGGTGTTCAAGCTCACCAAATTGGTGCTCTCATTAAACATCTGCTGAATGAATAAAATGTCCTAACTCCTCTGTCATACTAAGATCTGACTACTCCATTCTTTAAAATCTGGTTAGTGTAGGCCTGTCTTCTTCCATTAATTATTCTCAGTCTACTCCAGCCAATAATCAATTCTAACTATGAACACACATATTATGACTTATAAAAAATTAGACTATTTCTCATAAACGGCTTTGTAATTTTTCTTCTATAGTTATCATGCAGCTATACATATAGTTTTTACAACATTGGTATGTTATTTTTGGTGCACATATGGTATGTCTCTTCAACTAAAATATACATTCTTCTAAGGTAGAGATCATGTGGTTTTTTCTTTTTTTTTTTTTTTTGAAACAGAGTCTTGCTATGTTGCTCAGGTAGCCTCAAACAGTCTTCTCACCTCAGCCTCCTGAGGAGCTGGGACTGCAGACACATGCCTACACACTTGGCCTGGGACCACATCTTGTACTATTTTGTAATCCTCACAAATGCTAAAAAGCAAGCCATGCTAACACTAAGTACTCTAAGTATTAGATGTTACAAGCTTAAGGACCAAAACTGAGAATACGCTGCTAGAGACATACAGGATTCCAAAAGAAAGATAAAATTATTATAAGTTTTAAAACTCTCCAAAACTGACATACTGAGGGGAGGTGAAGAAAAGCCCGAGAAGGAATTGGTCATGATGTAATCTGCAATCTGCTGTAATGCTAGTAATCCAGTTGGGTTGTGGCCTTTCTTCATCTGTTCTTGGATAAGGCATTCCAGGTCTTCTCGAAAGGCCTGTAATACACAAAAATAACCACTGAGTACATCTATCTCACATGGTGCAGAAGCACCCAGATGTAATTTTCTGATATAATCAATCTTCCCCCAACTCCTCTTTTAAATACCTTTCACCTATACTATTTAAACACAACTATAAAACATTAAATAATAAAATCAAAATATTGGAAGCAGCAGCAAGCACCTTACTTTGGGGGAGGAAAAATCATTAGGCATTTTTGACTTCAAAGAAGTGAGATATTATAATATCTACGCCAGACAGGTATGGATTAAACAACTCTTATTAACATGTGACTTGCACCAAATGTAAACTACAAAGAGGGACCCTGTCCTTGCATTGCAGCCCCATCATCTGCAAGTCCCTATTTGAATGGGGCACTGCTGTGAATACCAAGTGACTCATAGCAAAAGTCTTCACTAAGAAATATTAAATCATAGATTCCATTTTATAATTTCCATGGCAATTTCTTAGCTCCATAAACTCTGAGAGCAGATTAAGAAGAGTTGAGGACTAATCAGTCCCCTTTTGCAATACTGTGCTAAAGAAATGGTGTTTCTTTCCAACTTTGGGTTCCCTTTGTTCCTATTCTGGAGTTCTGCTATGATTTTTTGTAGGGGGTGTGGGGTAGAAGCAGAAACAGTGTTTATATAAATCAAAATCCTGAACATTCACGAGAACACATCGATTCCAGTAATCCTCAAAGTATTAGTATGATTCATCAACTGAAATGTCTCCCAGTTCTTCGCATTAGTTGAAATAGTTGGTATTGGCTTTCCTTCGTACCTGACCAACACTTACTTTATTAAATTCATCAACTGTTCTCTTGCTCGTGTCTAGTTCATTCATTTTAAAGATGAAGGGATATAAATCGCTTAACCTTTACTCTTCCATCTGAGATTAGTTATATGTATAGCAAGATGCCCTGCCAGATATTCAATTCAATTTTTTTCCCTTTCACCTAAGGAGGAGAAGGCAGAAATTATTTTTGAATCACCACCTCCAAGAGGGGTACATATAATCACCCTGGAGATTGCTGAGGAAAGCTCTCTTAGCTCTCTGTTTCAAGTCACTAATAGTCTTCCTCATAAGGATGGAAATAAGATGCGGAGCCCCTACTAAGTACAAGCTTGCTCAGAGGATGGGTGAATAACTCAGAAGTCTAGAGGCTTTGTTTTTTAAAGTAATGGTCTAGGAGCCCAGGGTGGGAAGAAGAAATGTGGTTTCAAGAACATGCGGAGGTAAATGTTAGGACCAGTCCTGACTCACAGCTGTGTTGCTCTTAGAATAGTTGAGAAGGCTCTGAAAGAAACTGGGTGCTAGTAAGTGTAATCTTGGTAGCTCAACCATCGGGCACCATGAGACATGCATGTTAACTGGGCTTAGTACAGGAAGAGGTTCATCTTTCCCTGATGCACCATGGTGGCCCATATAGGCATCTGGGTCAACAGTGAACCCACATCTCCTGTTAGACAATGTACGACCACTTTTCCACAACACAACCACGTGGCAGGAAAGCACAGTGGCAGTGGTGGGCTGAACAGACTCTACTGTGTGTGTCTCACATACACAGACACATGGATATACAACCCACACCACATGTTGGACATGGAAGTCACTGATGACCCCATTTGGGCTGTATATGTCACTGAAGTTCTTAGGACAGTTTGGAGGAAAGCAGAAATTCCAAAAGGAAGATGCTGTACTTTCTGGTAATGAGGCAGGTAGATGTATATGAGTTATTAATTTAAAAAATGACTTATTGTGACCATACTTGAATCCTGAGTGCATGGAGCAGTTTATACCAATTAATTATGACTTTTCTTTCATAAATTCCAGGCTTGTTAAATGTAAATCATTAGTGCAATTATAAAAATTCAAAAATATCCAATTTCATTGACTATATCTAGTTCATTTAAACATATGATTTAAACCAAAGAAATGGTCCTATAAAATATTCTTTACAGGCTTGGCGCCTGTGGCTCAAGTGGCTAAGGCGCCAGCCACATACACCTAAGGTGGCGGGTTCAAATCCCCAGCCCTGGGCCCGCCAAACAACAATAATGGCTGCAACCAAAAAATGGCCAGGCATTGTGGCGGGCACCTGTAGTCCCAGCTACTTGGGAGGCTGAGGCAGGAGACTCGCTTGAGCCCAGGAGTTGGAGGTTGCTGTGAGCGTGATGCCATGGCACTCTACCCAGGGGGATAGCTTGAGGCTCCTTCTCAAAAAAAAAAAAAATATTCTTTACAAAGTCATATTTATCAGAAAACTCCATTCATCCAAGACCCAGTGAACATAAAAGTGGTTGAAAGCTGTACATAAGATAGACGCCTTCAATACGGATGGGTAACACAAGCATTTTACCATAGTTAAGTCTGAAATGAAAAAGAACCTTCTAAATACCTCATTTATCTTTACATAAGCCACAGAAAACTTCTGGACACAAGACAATGGATCAGTCTGCTCTTCTGAAACTCTATCTTCCCTTCAAAACCAAATCACTTAAACTTTTCTCAGTTCAAAACAGCTATAATCAAAATATTCTTTAAGTTAAAAAAATCAGTGATATCCGGGCAGCGCCTGTGGCTCAAAGGAGTAGGGCATCGGCTCCATATGATGGAGGTGTCAGGTTCAAACCCAGCCCCAGCCAAAAACTACAAAAAAAAAAAAAAAAAAACCCAAAAATTTTTTTTAAAAATTAGTGCTATCTATACTATATGATGTATCACTCATTACATACACTATACTAACTCTGGGAAAAGGCATTATCTATTTTGTTAAATGTTCTACCCCCATATTCTTTCTAGAAGAATTTAAGCCACCTTCCACAGATTAAAATAATTACACAATAAAATGATATGAAAATAAATATAGGTAAGAAAAATATAGCTAAAGAGAAAATAAGGATAAGGAGGGTAGACACAGCCAGGAAGTTAAGATACAAAGTGAAGTGTTGTAAAATTGCTAGAGAAGAGCCAACTTTTACTAAATCCTCTGGCAGACAACATGAATCAAGACAAGCTGCTCAGTGCAGTGATTTACAATGGGCTTAAGATTAAACATCAACAAGTTGCTCAAGAGAATCCTAACTATTTATTAAACTGATGAGAAAGCTAAATAAGAAAGGTTGAAAAACTTGTTTGAAGTCAAAGGTAAGGACACAAGTCAAAAGCCCTTTTCCATTCGTGAAAATGCTTTTTTAATTTTCCCACAATATGTGACTATCATCCTAAAGCTTTGGGATATCTACAGTGTCAAAGAGGGATATAAGCCCTTCTGAAATCAAGTAAGAAAGAGAGGAACAATATGCATTTCCCCTTTAACATTGGTGGATAGCTTCTATGCAGTAAAGGAAATTTTCACATAAATGAAGTCTTAACTTTAGTCTTTTTATGTAGTTGACACTGCATTAACAATTAAGAATTTTTCTAGCCCAAAAGGTCTATCATGAATGTTCATAACTCATTTTTTAGTACTTCAAATGCTTTTGAGGGGCGGTGCCTATGGCTCAAAGGAGTAGGGCACCGGCCCCATATGCCGGAAGTGGCAGGTTCAAACCCAGCCCCAGCCAAAAACTGCAAAAAAAAAAAAAAAAAAAAAAAAGCTACTGAAATATTATTCAGGTAATTACATTAGTCAAAAAATAGTAAGCATAATAATTACTGGTGATTAAAACTGTTTCAGCTGATTTTTAAAATTTATCAGTGACCATACTTATGATAAGCAATTAATCATATTTCCACTAAAGTTAATGTTAGTAAAATTAACCCTTCATAGTTGAACCATTTGAGTCACAACAAAGTCCGAGCCAGGCAATGCCTTCTTCAAGGCTACAAAGCTATTAAATAAATGGAATAAAGACTTGAATCTGGAACTCTTAGTTGGGCCCAGATCTTTTCCTAATTTTATCAGAGCTGTATTGTATCTCTGACACCAAATACAACTAAGAAGGCAGCAGGTGCGTTGTGATGAGAAACGCTGAGTAAACCGCCTAGGTAGGGTTAGAGCATTAGGTTGTAGAGATATATAAAGGAAAAAACCACAGGGCAGCAGACTACGGTGGCAACTCTGGGGTACCAGGACAAGCACGTGCCCTTCTGCAGTTAGGAATTCACCAAAGCAGAATGAGAAACCAGTTTATAAGCAAGGCAGAGAGGTCACAAGCCGGGCTTCTGAAGTCACATTAGCCAACAGTTCCCTCGAGTCTCCACTAGAGAAGAGCCAGGTTAAAAAAACTACAACCATGGCTAGGAGCCTGTGGCTCAAGTGGCTAAGGCGCCAGCCAAATACACCTGAGCTGGCGGGTTCGAATTCAGCCCAGGCTTGCCAAACAACAATGATGGCTGCAACCAAAAAATAGCCGGGCGTTGTGGTGGGTGCCTGTAGTCCCAGCTACTTTGGAGGTGGAGGCAGGGGAATCGCCTGAGCCCAGGAGATGGAGGTTACTGTGAGCTGTGACACCACAGCACTCTACCTAGGGTGACAGTTTGAGTCTCAAAAAAAAAAAAAAACAAACTACAACCAATTGGAATCTAAGGAATTATAATTATAATCTTCAAAGTGTTGTCACAAAAGGACAATATGCTTTAAATTAGCAATTTGTATAATTTCCACAAAATAAATGCCTATGTGCAAGGCACTATACTACATACTTTTATGTTATTTCATTAAATTGTCACGATAACTACATTAGGTATTTCTCCCATTTTAGCAGCAAGGAAACTGAAGCTCAAGTTAAGTGAATTTCCTAATGTCACACAGCTAATCATTAGTGGGTGAAGCAAAGATTTGAACCTAGATCCAAAACAAGTACTGCACACAAATATGTATAAAAAATTTTGGAACCAGGCTCAGTGGCTCATGCCTATAATCCCAGCCTCTCAGGAAGGTGAGCCAGGAGAATCACTTGAGCCCAGGAGTTTGAGACTGCCATGAGCTACGACTGCACCCCTGTACTCTAGTCTGGGTGACAAAACGAGACTGTCTTCCAAAAAAAAGCTTGTAGCAATGAATTAAAACTGGAAATGATAAGGAAATGTACTGACCCCCTCACTTAGGTGAAAATAGCTCAGTACTCTCCAATTTCCACAACCTGCAGCTACATGGCTTTGTCTACCAGGTACCTCAATGCTCTGGTCTAGCCTATGAGGAACATTCAACGTTCTCAAGAAGTTCTCTTGCACTTCTCTCCATCCTTGCTCGTTCTATTTCATCTAATACAAGTACTGGCTTCCACAGGTACTCCTCCTAATGAATTCTTAACCTTTATTCAACACTCATCTTAAATACCACCTATTCCTTGGAAGCCCCTCCTAATCACCCCAGTTAGGAGGGATCTCTATATTTCTTCTCTTCAATATCCCACTCCAAATTCTTAACATTCTCCCAAACTACTTATGGAGTATCTATCATATAATTGTGATTGTTTCTATATTTTTCCCTACTCTTTCGTAATATCTTGTTGGCTAAACTGTGTCTTTTACATTTCTAGATTCTGAGTGTATGCTCCAGTCCCGAATTAATAAAACTGAAGTTAGATTTTCTTTTTCTTTTCATTAACTCATTCAAGACAGAAGAATCTGATCTCAATCTTGACTAAGTTAATGATAGCAAAGATTCATTTCATAGGTTATTAGCTAGAAAATAGTTTTATCACTCCATCACTTGAACGAGAAATTCCTCCTGTGTAATTAGGTCTGTCAATCATCCATTAGGTGAAATTAATTTTCTTTAAATAAGAAATCCATCTTCTCTGAGTATTATAAATTTGTAAAAAAGTCATTTAATTCTTTAACTCAAACAAAATCCAACTTGCAAACTTAGTTTGTCCCCAGAGCATTACAATTTGGACAACTCTCTCAAACAGAGGTCCAAAAAGTATGGTCAAAAATAACCAGGTGAAAAGCAAAAGGTTTAAGTTAAAGAGAGGGCGCCTTAAAACCTTAGCTGAATCTCATGCCTTTTTATATTATATTAATACATCTCCTGTCAATGTTGAAGGAATAAGACTATAAACTTTGAAACTGTACCATGTGGACAAAAGTAAACTTCTAAAAATATAAAAGATTTAGAGATTTGAGATTTATGTCATCTTTAAGTATACATATATTCCTGTAAAGTAAACTTTAAACTACAAGTAGAATTAACTTGTGACACCAGATCTTAAGTTTCTGTATCCAAAATAAGAACTTTCAGGAGAAAGTGGAAGTAGATGAAATAAATTTTTAGGTCATAGAAAAGACGATCAACTTGACAAAGGAAACTCACCTGATATAGTTATTTCAGTTACTGGTAAAAAAAAAAAAAAAAAAAAAATTAAAAAGCCAAAATAAACAAAAAAACTTAGGAAACTCTGGTAACAGAACACTGATATAAATCAGAGGTGGATTTTTAAATATTCACATCTGGATGCTCTACCTCATAATAATTACTAGAGAGGAAAATTGAGGCAAAAAGGAAATTTAAAAAAGATTACAGATTGCTGCTCCCAAGGCACCCTGCAATTATGTTATTAGATCTCTCCTAAAGTGAGATTAGGAGCGTAACAAACTTACTTAGAATTTCTCCATTAAGAAATGTATTCATTTGGAAATAGAATATCACTGGCCCTGTTGAAAGGAGAAAAAACAAATAAACCAAAGTTTCTTCTGGATGGTGTCTCTCCTATATATAAGTCTTAATTAGCATGAAACTAACGGTGAGAATTATATCTTTTCCTGAAGCTGGTGTATAACAAAAAAGTAAACAAAGTTAACAAAGAATACTTGCATCTTAAATGTCTAAAGTGACTAGATAAATCATGGTGATTCCTACCAACTATTCTAATTAAGGCACCCTGTTAAGGGAATTATAGCACCCTTAATTCCAGTACTATCCTAAATGTATCTGGTTTTGAAGTTTCTCCTTCTTTCACAATAACTTTACAGCATTAGGCAGTGCTATCTTATTAAAAGATGTTAGTATGTCATGTGCCTGGGCTTATACCAACCAAACTCCTATTGTTCCATTTTGCAGTATAACACTGCACACTAGTCCAAACTAAATTGCTTCCTATGGTGGCAAGGCTTAAGAAGCCCACTGTTTTCCCTATTAAGCAGTCAAGTCCAGTAAGAGCTTGCCATTCAAGCGTTTAATGTCTCAATGCCCACCCAGCTATTTGCATATCCATCCATGAATTCAGAACATAGTAAATTATCTACTGTGTTCAATTCTACCTGCTAGTTTTTAATGTATGCTATGTGTGCTTCATTAACTTTGATGAAGCATTACTTAATTCCACCAGTTTGTTGTGGACACTTCATTTTGACAAAAGGAAATGAATTACAACCTAAAGAAGGGGTTCTCAAACTTTTTTTTTTTTTTGAGACAGAGCCTCAAGCTGTCCCCCTGGGCAGAGTGCCGTGGCATTACAGCTCACAGCAACCTCCAACTCCTGGGCTCAAGCGAGTCTCCTGCCTCCGCCTCCCAAGTAACTGGGACCACAGGCGTCCGCCACAACGCCTGGCTATTTTTTGGTTGCAGCCGTCATTGTTGTTTGGCGGGTCCGGGCTGGGGATTCGAACCCGCCACCTTAGGTGTACGTGGCTGGCGCCTTAGCCGGTTGAGCTATAGGCGCTGAGCCTCTCAAACTTTTTAAACAAGGGGCCAGTTCATTGTCCCTCAGAGTGTTGGAGGGCTGGACTGTGGGCCTGGGATGAGTCAGCTGCTAAGCAGGACAGGCAGCGGTGGCAAAAACACCTGGTGGGCTGCATAAATGTCCTAGGCAGGTTGCATGTGGCCCACGGGCCGTAGTTTGAGGACGCCTGAGTTCTAAAGTCTCATCACATATGAGGAGTACACTGATCAAAGAGAATTTGTGGATTCTCTATTGCATTGACAAAATCTCAAGCTAAACTAGTTTACTTACTGGTATTTTATTTTCAAGATCAATTATTTTCTTAAAAACTTAAATAAGAAGAAAGGTTCTGAAGTTCCTAGAAAGAAGTAATAGTTGAGGGTGAAAAAGAAACAAATTCTTTGTTCTCTTCTCAGCTCAAAGCAATAAGGTGCTATTTCTGTCACCCAAATTTATTCTTACACCAAAATATCCTGTGATAGGAAACTCTTCTAGGGTTGGGTTAGTGTGAGGGAGAGAATTTGAAGATGGATAAAACAATAAAGAAATATATGGATGTAATTTTTTTCATTGCTCCTGAATGCCAATAAATGGTACAGACTAGTAGTGAAGGGTGTGAAATGTGGAGTTTAAATTCTGACCCCACCATTTACCTACGCTGTAAAACCATTGGTGAGTTACTTAATGTCTCTAAGTTTCAGTTTACTCCCTTGTGAACTAGGGATATTAATACTTCTTTGACTGAGTTGCTTTGAGGATTAAAGAATACATATACACATAATAGATGCCTGGCACAAAATAAGTACTTAATTAAAAAGTATTATACTTTGTTTTTATTTATCTCTTGATTTCCTTTCTTCCCAAATAAACTGAAAATTTGAAATACAAGACATATAAATTTATCACTTTCAAATCAATATCCTTGATTCTGATCTTAATTGGTTATAGATTTTGTCTAATACAGTGAACATCAATATTCACAGGAGACCCACAACACTTTTAAGAGAACTATACTGAGAGATATACTACAAAGCTCGGGCTGAGAGGAACAAAGAGTACAAGAGGAAAACAGGCCTTTAGCTCCCCCAAACCTCTCATAAGAAGAAAGCAGGCTGAGAAAAACAAGTTCAAACCCAGGCTACCTTTTGAGGAAAAAAAGGAGGATTCAGATGGTGGAACCATGGAGAGTCACTGAGTCACCCCTGGTAAGCAGCAGGGCTGAGTCCTTGCCAAGGAACTTCCAAACATTTACCCAGATAGATCTCACAATTGCTCTGGACCACTTGCTCTTTCGTATCACCTACTTTTCTCCTTTGTCAACAGGAATGTCTATAGTGGTGATCTTATACTCACCCTGCCACTGAGTGCGTGTGGGCAGATAACTTGTCTCTTTAGTTCACAGGTCAATAGACTAAGAGGAGCTTATTTGAGGATCTGTACTTAAGTAACTACACCCGAATGATGGTCATCTGCACCTGGACCACATCTAGATAATGAGACTCTAAATTCAATAGTGTAATGGCATAAGACTTTTAGGAAATGTTAGGGAGAGTGTGTGTGGGAGCAAGAAAAATAAATTATGGCTAAAGGCAGACTGTAGGATTTTTAAAATAAAAAGAGCTGAGTGAGATAGTCCTAGCTACCTGGGAGGCTGAGGAAGGAGGCCTGCTTGATTGCATGAGTTTGAGGGTGTAGTGTGCTAACAATCACACTTGTAAATTAAGCCACTGCATTACAGCTTGGGCAACACAATGAGACTCCTCTAAAAAACAAAATAGTAAATTGTGACTAGAGAATGAACAGTTCTCCCCTCAAAAGGTAGAGCTTAATTTCTCTCCCCTTGAGTCTAGGCTGAACTCCGTGACTCACTTCTAACTAATAAATATGGTAGAGTGATGATATGTGTGATGTCTGAGAGATTAGGTCATAAGCAGTACTGTAGGCTGCTTTTCTTTGTATATTTGTTCTGGGAGAGAACACTCCAGCAGCCTTAGAGAAAGGTCCATGTGTCAAGAAACTGTGGCTTTCTGCCAAATACCATGTTAGTGATTCACCTTAAGAGCAGATCCTCTAGCCCCTGTCAAGCCTTCAGATGACAGCAGCCCTGGCTGATGTTTTAATTGCAACTCCGAGCCAGAACCATTTAGCTAAGCTGCTTCTGAATTCCTAACCCATAGAAACTGGTGAGATAATAAATGCTTGCTGTTTTAAGCAGCTAAGTTTTGGAGTAATTTGTTATTTAGTAGTAGCAACAAATATAAACCACCATGTATAATTTCCTTTGGTAAAAATTTGTTACATTAAAAAAAAAAAAAATTTGAGGCTCGGCGCCTGTAGCTCAAGCGGCTAAGGCACCAGCCATGTACACCCAAGGGGGCGGGTTCGAATCCAGCCCAGGCCTGCCAAACAACAATGATGGCTACAACCCCCCCCCTCCAAAAAAAAATAGCCAGGCGTTGTGGCGGGCGCCTGTGGTCCCAGCTACTTGGGAGGCGGAGGCAGGAGACTCGCTTGAGCCCAGGAGTTGGAGGTTGCTGTGAGCTGTAATGCCATGGCACTCTACCCAGGGGGACAGCTTGAGGCTCTGTCTCAAAAAAAAAAAAAAAAAAAAAAAATTTGAAGACTGGTCCTAAAATATAGCAGGAAGACAAAATTTATACACTCTTCCGAGTCTTTCATAAAGAAGATTTTTAAATTCATTAGGAAAGAAAAAATTATCAGTCCACAATTCTTTTAAGCCTCAATTTCTTTTATTACTATCTGGACAGAAAATGATTATTCTTGTTAAGTGAATAGGGAAATGATAATTTATATGTTTGTCCTTTCCATTCCTTAAGTTTCCCGAGGCATAAGTAAAATGGATACTTTTAAGCCAATTTACAAATGGAAATGCATTCACATAAAAACATTAAATAATCTACTCAAAGTTATGCTGTCTTTAGTTTAATGGGTAAACTATAAAATAAAAATCCTGGCATGAAAATGTAGTTTTTCTTTCATTTAAATTTTACAGTTAGTTAGGGTGGTGCCTATGGCTCAATACAATAGGGTGCTGGCTCCATATGCTGGAGGTGGCAGGTTCAAACCCAGCCCAGCCAAAAACTGCAAAAATAAATAAATAAATTTTACAGTTAGAATCAAATGGTCTTCTCTTTGGAGCACTACCCAAAGAAATCTCAAAATTTAAGAACCGTGAACAAATCTAAATTTCATTTCATTCTTTCAATCACTATATCTTACCTGTCACTACATTCATTTAGTTAATAAGTTAATTCTTAAAAGTGTAGTTTCTTTAGCAGAGGAAATAAATCTATTTTGATCCACATGATGTGCCCTTCAAGTATTTAAAAACACAAAAACTAGGCTGATGTGATGGCTCACAGTTATAATCCTAGCACTCTGGGAGGCTGAGGAAAGTGGACTGCCTGAGCTCAGAGTTCCAGACCAGCCAGAGCAACAGCGAGACCCTGTTTCTAAAATAAATAGCTGGGCGTTGTGACAGGTGCCTGTAGTCCCGGCTTCTCGGGATCCTGAGGCAAGAGAATGGCTTGAGCCCAAGAGTTTGAGGTTGCTATGAGCTATGAACTGAACCCCAGGGCAAATGAATGAGACTCTGTCTCAAACAAACAAACAAACACAAAAACTGAAGTTTGCACAAAATAAGGCACTGAATGAACATTTACTTTCTTGTCATGAATTTTCTGGTTAACCTCCTTTCCCTTTGGAAGGGATTTTTTTAAACTAAGGAATATACTTAAAAAATTCCTCACACCTTCCATTGCTCTTACAACTTATACTTTAATGCTTTCACAAAGGGCACTGATATGGGAGAATTAGAGTGGAATTTTCCTTCAGCTATGGACTCAACCTCTATGACTGAAGTCATAAGGGCATGACAAAAATGATTTACCAGGGCCACTTTAGGCACCTCTATGCACTGGTATTTAAATTTGGTACTCAAGCTGGAAACCCAATATATCCTTAATCTGGGCAACATGTATCTATGTGCTGAACATTCTGTCTTAAGGGGTGCATAACCTTCATTATACATAAAGTTATTAATTCATTCTGTACCTTAAAATCAAGCTGTTCTCCCATTTCTATCACTTACATGGGACCTGGGCAACTCTAAGGGTTTGTAAGAAAATGAACAAAATCACTTGAATATGATTCACAAAGTCTAAATACTGCTGTGCAGACAGAATTTTCAACTGGAGCTGAATTTATAATCTCCTTTTAATTTAACGTAATATGTTTCCCCATACGTGTGCCTGTATTAGGTGTATATTAACATTAGGCTGCCAAATCACGGACTTCCTCAAAACCTTAGATCTTCCTATGCTGCCCTAAGTACTTAAGGGAAGAAAATGTCTGTACAGGCTGTACTTCACTTATTTCTTGGTTCCTATGACTTGAGTCATGTCTTTCTTTTCTGCACAGATACTCAATCTGAAATGGGTGTCCTTGAGTTCAGTAAAATCTTTTGTACTCCTTTAGTGAAGCATTACACTCAGAAAACACACAAAGAAAATTTAAACCAAACAATACTAGTTAGTTATTAGAGGTCTGCAAATCAAACATATGAATTAGGGGTCCACTTCTTTGAAAGAATGGAAGTAAATGGCCACTCCTCTACCCTTGCTTAAAGTCACTGAGGGTAGTTTAAGACACCTTCTACTTCAATATTGCAAAGTTTCCAAAGAGAAAGAAAAATTATAGCCTTTTAATTATTTCAACTCACAGGACTTTGGAGGATCTGAGTAACTCGCTTCCTCTGCTCCATCATATTGAAGTCTTGTCGTAGATCAGGAGACATGTTCCTCTCTCTAATGTACTCTGGGTCATTTTCATTGATGCGGTCAAAATATCTTTCCTTGTGAGGCATGCTGGGAGGAGGAGGAGTGGTAATCACATCTTGGCTAGCATCTGAACTCATGTTTCAAGTCTGTGGATTACCCTTATCTGCATTAACAAACACAAAGAAAGGAGAACATTTATAACAAATTCCATATTAATTTCAAATTTTACTTGCATCAAGAAAAACTTGTAAACTTTGCCCTCAGAGTACGAGTTGCAAGTTTCTTTAAAAAGTAACCTCTCAGGCTGGGCACAGAGGATAACACCAGTAATCCCAGCACTCTGGGAGGCTGAAGCAGGTGGACTGCTTGAACTCACAGGTTAAAGACCAGCCTGAGCAAGAGTGAGACCACGTCTCTAAAAATAGCCGTTTGTTGTTATGGGTGCCTGTAGTCACAGCTACTTGGGAAACTGAGGCAAGAGAATCGCTTGAGCCCAAGAGTTTGAAATTGCTGTGAGCTATAACACCATAGCGCTCTACTGAGGGTGACAAAATGAGTCTTCAAAACAAACAAAAAAAACAATTACAGCAATTTTTTAATCCTTATAAAAAGTATTTTAGATTATAACGCTAAGTTGGAAATTAACATTTGCAGAGCTAATGAAAACTTATGGTTCCATCATGTTAATGTCATCAACTATCTTTTAAAGGAAGCAACACTCAAAATATTCATAAGACATCACAGATGGCAAATTTCTATACTTAGTGAATACTGGCAGTGGATCTTTCTTTCTTTTTTTGAGACAGAGTCTCATTATGTCACCCTCAGTAGAGTATTGTGACGTCACAGCTCACAGCAATCTCAAACTTTTGGGCTTAAGTGATTCTCTTGCCTCAGCCTCCCAAGTAGCTGGGACTACAGGCACCTGCCACAATGCCTGGCTGGGTTTGGACCCACCAGCTCTGGTGTATGTGGCTGGCACCCTAGATGCTGAGCTATTAAGTGCCAAGCCAGGATCTTTTTTTCTTATTCTTTTATGTTAAACTTCGAGCATATTTAATAACCACTATATTTGATAATGAATGTAATTTACCATCATATGAGAGAAATACAATTTTTTAAGTTTTTCAAATGATTCAACAACTTCCTAGGGAAAATGTTAACAACTTTTAAGATCTCCAGACTATGCAACTTTAGCAGATGATACTTCAACTCCAAGTAAGAAACAAACAGTTGTTCAGAAGCCACATGCACAGCTGTGATTCACTTAATTATCATGATCATTACCAATGCTTAGGGCAGTGGTTCTCAACTTTCTTAAGGCCACAACCCTTTAGTACAGTTCCTGCAGGTTGCAACCCACCAGTTGAGAGCCGCTGGCTTAGGATAACCCTTGATTTTATATCAGGGAAACAAATTCATCTGGGCTTTGTTCCAGCTGAGCACCTAATTAACTGTAGCTATTATAGATCAGTGAGACAGTCATTTAACTTCCCTATACCCCCAACAATATATATGAATGTGTTAGAAGTTGATGAAGTCATCTAGCTAAGTGTCTATTAAACTATGACAAAAGACTTTTTCCAATCTGCAATGGATCAACATTTTTAAAAAATGTTATGGCAACATAAAATTGCAAGAAAAGTTTATAAGTGCTTATTGTCATATTCTGTACTTGTCACAGATTGGTAACAGTCTATTACCAAGTCAAGCCTGGACCTTGGACCCCACACTTTTGAGTAGGACTGAACTGAAAGAATGCTTCCTCCAACTTTTAGATGTGATATGGTATAAGGCTTCATCAAGAGAAAAGGAGACCACTGTTAGTGTATCCCTTTCCCTAGTTGTTCTTTTGAACTGAGAGTAGAAAATGCAAGAAGTTATGCAACAAGGAAGAAAAGGAAACAAAACAGTAAAGATGGCTGGGCATGGTGGATGCCGCTGGTAATCCCAGCACTCTGGAAGGCTAAGGCTTGAGGATTGCTTGAGCTCAGGAGTTCAAGACCAGCCTAAGGAAGAATGAGACATGTCTCTACTAAAAATAGAAAAATTAGCCAGTCATCATAGCCTGTGCCTGTAGTCCCAGCTACTTGGGTGGCTGGGCAGGAGGGTTACTTGAGCCCAGGAGTTTGAGGTTGCAGTGAGCTGTACCACCACTACACTCTACCAAAGGTGACGGAATGATAATCTATCTCAAAAAAAAAAAAACAAAACTGTAAAGATGATTTTGCTTAAAATATATTTCTCTATAGGTAAAGAATTGGTTCAAGCAACCTATTGAATATGAACACCTGAGTAAGAGAAAACCACCTAACTACAAAAAGGTGTTTATTCAGCTGACTGCCTGATGAGAAAAAATATCTTAGTTTGGTGCCTGTAGCACAGTGGTTACAGCTCCAGCCACATACACCCAGGCTGGCGGGTTCAAACCCAGCCCAGGACAGCTAAACAACAATGACAACTGCAACAAAAAAATGGCCAGATGTTGTGGCGGGCACCTGTAGTCCCAGCTACTAGGAGGCTGAGGCAAGAGAATCGCTTAAGCCTAAGAGTTTGAGGTTGCTGCGAGCTGTAACACAACAGCACTCTACTGAGGGCGAAACAGTGAGACTCTTGTCTCAAAACAAACAAACAAAAGAAATATTTCATAATAATGAAAGTTAAACATAAAACATTCAAGGTTATTCTCCCCTCCCCATAGTATAGAAAAGTAAGTATGGGATGAGAAGGGAAGTTTCTGTGGACCTGCAACTCTGCAAATTCTTCAGAGCCTCATAGTCCCAGCATAATACTTGTCTAGACAGATCCAGGAGGAAACAGGTAAGACCCACCTTCTTCTTAGGACTCTGAATGCCAGATAGTGCCCAGAGATATCTGCTTGCATCTTTTAAACAGACTAACAACCAGTGAGGTTATTTATTGTATTTGTTTCTAATTATAGTCTTCCCTGAAAGAATTCAGAACTTCAGAGGATTAACTACCTTGACCCAACTTAACCTAAACAAACTAATAATGAGACTTAAAAAAAAAACAACACACACACACACACACAAAACTTCCAAAACCCGTATTTTAGTCCAAGTCCTAGAAATGTAAACTGATTCTGTCAAAACTAGTATCTGAAAAATACATTAAAACTGTTTTATTCTACTTGCAACATTAATAGCCTATACAGCATTCTATAAATTACGTTAGTGTACTATATAAAAATTTTGTGCCATACGATTTTAAGATACTTTATGTCATCTCTTTTATGAATTTGACTAGAAAGCAGGTAATTGGTGAAGGATTGTGACTAGAAAGCAGGTAATTGGTGAAGGATATATGAAAAACAAGCATTTATGTAACTGAGTCTTTCATACCCTAATTCATTAAGAAATTGAGAAAATATATTCACAGCTAAAGAATAAATATCTGATTAATAAATGTGTTCTTCCCAGATCAAATGGTGATTTTCTTTTTTCTCTTTTCTATTTTTATACAACATCCATTACTAATGGAATAGCTCCGGTCATATTATACTCTCCACCAATCAGGTTTTGCTATACTGTTACTAGCTTGACTCACCAACCTGCGGGACTATTAGCATCTTGATATGATCTAAAGACATGGTACACCAAGTACCAACTATAAGAAATTTTTCTTTTTTTCATATCTAGCTGGGTTATCAGAAGTCTAGACATCTAACCAATCTTTGGAACCGAATTTACTGAGAAATTGTTTATAATAGATCCACTTGAACTTCTTAGAACAGTTTATTGCTAGCAGATAGGAATTTCAAGGAGGAAAAAGTTAAAACAAACTCATCTATTAGTAAAAAGTTATACTAACATTAAACGGCCAAATATAAACAGTATTCAGTTAATAACTGGGACATCACTCAAGAAATTGATTCTATCTTAGTTTGTTACAGTAGCCACGAACTTAAGTAATTTTTTAAAGAGATAGTCCATAAATGCTGCCTTTAACTTCACCTATTCCTTAATCCCCAAAGCACTGTTTAGCTTGCACCCTGGAGCATAGTGTATGTCTAACTGAATTTGCTTTTGCTTATAAAATAATTAAAACACAGCAAAACCAACTATGGTTTATGTTCATTTCGTTGTCTAGCAATGGTTTCAAGAAACTGAAAAGTGAAACCCTGATAAGTAAAAGTTTACAGTTTGAAGAAACTTTTTATGGTGAAAAAACATTTAAAATTTGCCAGCTAGACTCAGTTTGACCAACCTTAAACACAAATGATTATTTGCAATTTTATGCATCAACTAACGTAAACTGAATGGCTGTACTTCAAGACTTGGAAAAATTTAGAATCCACAAGATTATCTGAACATAAGCAGAATTCAGAAAAAATGTGAAGTAAAATGAATCACAAGTCTGTACAGTGACCCATAAAACCCCAATGACCAAATACCTTTCTGGAAGATTATGCTACTAATGGAGAATGCAAGAGAATTTTTACTCAGCCTAATAAAATAGCTTATACTATATCAAATGTTTTCATCAGTGTAACCTAATTCTTTGTACCCTCAATGAATCCCAAACAATAAAAATGAATAAAAATGGTTTCTCTGCTTATGAGAAAAATCCTTAAATCAGTCTGAAATAAAATAAATAGGTCACCATGTACAGTACCCAAAGTAATACAACTTGCTTTTGATGAAAATACGTGAAGGGTACTTCCTCAACAAATATTTATTGAATATTTACTGCAGGCCAAGCCTTACATTATAGGTATAAATGGAATGTTGAATCCAATCCCTCTGGAAGCACAGAGGCTAGAGGAGCCCATGGACAGGATTCTATCTATGCTGAGGGCAAGTTTTCCAGAAGACAATCTTTCTTTATGCTGGGGAAGGCAGATGCCCAAGGACATGACAAGGTACTGAGGAGCACAGGATAGCAACCGGATAAACATAGCATATATATAGAACAAATACTGCTTAAAGATTTGATGTTAAAACTTTAAGTGTTCCTATAGGGAAGTTAAAGCATTTTATTAAGTTATCTTTGTAATTAAAAAGTTACAGGATTCTTAAAAAGAATAGGCGAATTTCATGCTTGCTTCAAAGGTGATGCAAACTTACTGACAGACTATATGAATCAAAGCAAAGTAGTTATTTCTTATCATTTCTTAGCAGGTTGTATGGTATCAAGTGCCTGAATAAATTGATTTTTCAAAGTCAAACTTCAAAGAGGTATCAGCAATCATTATTTCTTAATGCATATATTTACTATCTTCTGCACTAAAAAGTTTTCACAGAAGTCTTATCATAGAATTTTGCAATGAAGTTCAATTGTTTCAATAACAATTAAACCTTTTTTTTTCTGGGAGATGAAGAAAATGATTAAGAAAACAGCATTAACGATAGGCCCATAAAGCTGGCAGCTTAGTGACTTTTTTAATGAATAGTTTTCTCCTCAAGCTAGTTTCAGAACTAGGATGTTTGGTCCTTGAGCTTCAATAAATTCAACAAAAACCTTAACAACTCATCAGAAGTATATGCAAAATGGTCCCAGTTTTACTAATCAGATGTTGGTTTTTCCCAAGATTCTGAGTCAAACTAAGAAAACGCATGACTTCATTTCAAACAGGTGTGAATATCTTTCTGCAGGCCTCTTTGTATTCAGTCTTGATGAACTGCAGCCCATATTTCATCCTACCAAGAGTTATTCTTAAATTCCATCCTTTTAAGTTTGATCTGATCACATCTTTCTCTTTCTTAAAATCTTAAAATGGTTTCTTGCCATTCAAGACCTAAAACTCTTCGGGGTTTACTAGTTTATATCTTCACCTCAATGTTTCCTTCACAGAAAATAAATTGGTTTATTATAATAGGAACATGCAAGTCTAAGTTTTTTGTAATGTAAAGAAAATCCAAGTCTAATAACCAGGATCTACGCAGAACTTCAATTAATCTACAAAAAACCCCCCAACAACCCCATACATCAATGGGGAAGAGAGATGAACAGAATCTTCTCTAAAGCCAATAGGCAAATGGCTACTAACTACATGAAAAAATGCTCTTCATCTCTAATTATTAGAGAAATGCAAATTAAAACCACCCTGAGATATCATCTAACCCCAGCGAGAATGGCCTGTATCACAAAAACTCAAAATTGTAGATGCTGGCGTGGATGCACCTACCTCCCTTACTCCTGAGCACACCTCTTGCACCTGAATCTATAATTATCTAAAAATAAAGTTTGACTTATAAAAGTCCCTAATACAAGAATGAAAAAAGCAAACTTGCTAGTTTCCATTTAAGTATGTGATCAGCTCTATAGCAGGATAAAGCTATATTGTATTTATCTTTAGAAATTTGCTGTACCAGAAAGTATGTTTAAAATATTTTATAGTTAGGTGGTGCCTGTGGCTCAAAGGAGTAGGGTGCCAGCCCCATATGCGAGAGGTGGCAGGTTCAAACCCAGCCCCGGTCAAAAATTGCAAAAACATATATATATATTTTATAGTTAATTATTATGGATACATAACAGTTGCATATATTTATAGGGTACATGTGATGTTTTGATATAAGCATACAATGTGTAATAAATTAGGGTAATTGGGTTACCTACCACCTCAAGCATTTACAGGTTCGTTATGTTAGGAACATTCTAATTCCCTTATTTTAATTCTTTCAAAATATATAACAACTATCATTGACTGTTATGCTAGGTCTTGTTCATTCTATCTAATTACACTTCTACACTCCTTAACCATCCCCAGTTTATTTCCCCCACCTTCCCACTATCTCCCTGGCCTCTGGTAATGATCATTCTACTCCCCAAGTCCGTAAGATTGTTTTAATTTTCAGCTTTCACATAGGAGTGAGAACATGCAATATCTGTCTTTCTGTGCTTGGTTTATCTCACCATAATGGCCACAGTTCCATCCATGTTGTTGCAAGTAGCAGCATTTCATTCTTTTGTGGCTGAAGCATTCTATTGTGTGTATATATACCATATTTTCTTTTTTTACACCATATTTTCTTTATCCATTCACAGACACCTAGGTTGATTCCAAATCTTGGCTACTATACATAATGCTGCGATAAACACAGGAGTGCAGGTATCTCCTCCGTATGTGATTTCCTTTCATTTAGATACACACCCAGTAGTTCCTCTGTTGGGTAATACAGTAGTTCTATTTCTTGTTTGAAGAACTTCCGTACTTCCTTCCATAGTTGCTGTACTAATTTACACTATTTCCATCAATAGTGTACAGGGTTCCCCTTCTCCATATCCTCGCCAGCATTTATTATTGCCTATCTTTTGGATAAAAACCATATTAACTTGGGGGAGATAGCTCCTAGTTTTGATTTGCATGTTTCTCTGATAACTAGTAATGTTCAATATTTTTTTCCTTTTACCTGTTGATCATCTGTGTGTCTTCTTTTGAGAAATGTCTATTCAGATATTTTGCCCATTTTTTAATTGGGTCATTTGGGTTTTATTTTTTCTTACTAGAAAGTATATTACAGCAGTTTGGCTAATACGACTAAATCACATCTGAATAAAAAAAATACTTTGCAGTTCCCAGGTGATGTTAACAAGATATCGATATCAGTAACTGTTATTGGTCCTGTTAGCATCACCTGGGAACTGTAAAATATTTTTCATGATGACAAGTCTAAAATAGTTTTCTTATATAAAATGCAGTTATATAACAGTTTACTCAAGGTAAGGACAGTTAAAATATGAAGCCCCCAGGAGACAACATAAAATATTATTTTAAAAAAGCATTTAATGGATTTCACTCAGATTCTAGTACTAGTTTTTATAAGCTAGGAGATTGAGCAAGCGGAAATATTAAATCAACAGTTGGCTTTTTAAAGGAATTCTAAAAAAAATCTTGCTGTGGTCAGAATCAGTTTAAATATGGCTGATGTCCATGACATAGTTTCACTAAGTTAAATATAGTTAAAACGTTCAAGGCACTTTAGCTGATCAAGAGCCTTAAAAATTTTTAAATATATTCCAAAAACTTCCATCTATGTAATGATTTCAACAAGAAAGCAAGTTTGGTGCAGAGAACTGCCCTGGAGATAAAGAGATTAGGACTCAAGTCTTTGCACTTATTCCAACTGCTGCACATAACAGCCATGGAACCTTCATTCAATAAGCATCTGACTATCTACTATGTCCCAATGCCCTGTACCGGGGATACAAAGGCAAATAACGCACAGTCCTTCCTGAAGTTTGCAGTCCAGTGAGAAATACAGAGTAGTAAATAGACAATTATATTGTACAAATCATCATTAATCCTAAAATTAAAAAACTATCTCAGAAGATCCTTCAGTTTTCCTAATTCTATATAGCTATGATTCTAGTGGCGTCCTCTGACCTAGTCCCAGAATAAGGCAGATAAGGAATGTTGATTTGGCCTAGTATTCATAATTGCTAGAGATTTTCTAATAATAACAAAATGCTTCTGAATTTAGTGGTGGGTCATTACAGCATTTAAAAACTATTAATTACTCAGCTCTTATGTGCCAGCTACTGGGCTGAGGACTTTAGATACATGAGCTCATTTATTCCTCATAATCCTATGGGATGGAATGGGTGAGTCTTGCTCTGTAACCCAGGCTAGAGTGCAGGGGCATCATCATAGCTCACTGCAGCCTTGAACTCCTAGGGTCCACTGATCCTCCTACCTCAGCCTCCTGAGTATGGGACTACAGGCACTCACCACCACACCTAGCTAATTTTTCTATTTTTAGTGCCGATGGGGTCTTGCTCTTGCTCAGGCCAGTCTTGAGCAAAAGTCTTGAGCCAGACTCCTGGGCTTGGCCTCCCAGAGTGCTAGGATTACAGGCGCGAGCCCCAACTGCTGGCCAGGTGTTATCTCCATTTTACAGATGAGGAAATAAAGTCATTGAGAAATAACTTGTCTTAGGTCAAACAGTAAGTGGTGGGCAAAGATCTAAGTCTGGGTCTGTTGGACTCTAATGCCCATGATCTATTCACAACCTAGACCCCAGGGTAGCTAGTAACTTTCTTTTCAAATGCCAGGTCCAGTTATTCAGGAGCCTTGAGTTTGGAAAGGTTTTATCCTGGCTCACAAAGAAACAGTACTATAATTGTCATATCCTGCAAGTAAGTCATGCATCTATCATCCCTGTGGTTCACTATACTGCCTCCTCAGGAAGGATGGTTTTAAGAAAGGAAGTGGTAGATTCTCGGTCTCTTCACCCTGAACAACTGTCGTAAGCCATAAATATTTCTCCTTCCAGGTGATATGTGAAACAATTCACTTCCAGGGCACATTCTCTTTAAAATTAAGCAACCCTACTTTTAGCACCACATATACACAGGCATGTTTTCTAGTACTTTAGAGCCATATAAATCAGTGCAAACCAGTAGGAACTACATTAAGGAAGAAAATTAGTCTTTTAACAATGTTCTTTGAACTGAAAATGTTGTACACAACAGATTTTTAAAAAGTAATGTTAGAAAACTTGCCAACACTATGGGTTCTCCTCTTATGTAGTCTCTGGCCATGCAGATTACAAACAAGATATCAAGTATAAACAAAATTCTAGTATTAAAAATCTTATGCAAATATTTATGCAGTGACTGTCCACATATCCATACATATGGATGTATGTTTAAAGAACATTAGGTTCAAGACACAGATAGGCCAGGCATGGTGGCGGATATCTATAATCTAGCACTCTGAGAGGCTGAAGTGGGTCGATCGCCTGAGCTCGCGAGTTTGAGACCAGCCTGAGCCAGAGCAAGACCTCATCTCTAAAAATAGCTGGGTGTTGTGGTGGGCGCCTGTAGTCCCAGCTACTCAGGAGGCTGAGGCAAGAGAATCACTTGAGCCCAAGAGTTTGAGGTTGCTGTGAACTGTGACACCGCGGCATTCTATAACATTCTACCGAGGGCAACCAAGTGAAACTGTCTCAAAAAAAGAAAAAAAAAAGACACAAATAGATGAAAGACTTTCAAACTTTTTAAAAACAGCAGTTCAAAATAAATACGTTTGATATTTGCATATAAATTTATAAGATACACAACTTCAATAAATTCGTAACATACTTTCCCTCACTATGTGAGATATTCTAATATTTTCTACTTTAATCTATTTCATTTAAACAAAATCCGTGTCAAACTGATTCATGATCCTGTAGTGGGCTGTGATCCACAGTTTGGAAAACTAAGTTACAGTCAGATTGGAAAGAGAAAAGAAACGGTGTGTGTGCCTATGTGTATGTGTAAGAGAGAGAGAAAGTGCGAAAGAGAGACAGTGAGAGAGAGAAAGTGAGCGAGGAGAGAGAGAGAGAATGGGACTAAGTGACTATGTGTTAGAGAAGTGATTCCTTGATTTTTTAAAGATATGTTTACTGCAGGTTATTACGTATTTCTGCATGTGAATATTGTATTAAAAATGCTCTTGTAAATCACATTGCAATTTTTTTTAAGCCCAGAAAATTAAGCTTAAGTGGCATGAGTAAACTGAGAACAAAAGTACTCAGAGGAAAAAAAACCTGTTTCTATATTCATGCAAAAATAGTTCACAATTTGCTTTGAGAAACATGAGTCTTAAGAGAACTTAAGTAACCAGTCTCAGATAAAATGTTACAACTGTCTACTTACTTTAGATAGAAGGCTTTGCTGATAGCACAATGTCTGCCCATATAAAATACATGTCAGTCAGTAGGGGGAGAATGAAGGCATTTTCAAGCTAAGGATATTATAAAGTATTATAAAGGGCTGTTTATGATTTATGAACTGTATATCCCAAAGCACAATTTTTTTGGTTTGAATTTTGAAAATAACCCCCTATGAAACATATATCTAAATACAGAGTCATAGAGCCATTTAAAGATCTCCCTAATGAGATTACATTTCTACCTAGGCCTTCAGCCATCCAAACCCTATCATTATCCACAGATAAGAATCATATTTTTATAACAATTCAGTATACTGGACAACTTGACAAGAGAACTATAAAAGCCTCTATTCCTCTGAATCCAATTAATCAATTGCTCCAAAATGAAGATCATTTTTCAAAATGGCCAGTGCTCGTCAATAATGTCAAGGTCATGAAAGATAAAGACTAAGGAACTGCTGCAGATTAAAGAAGACAAAAGAGACGAAGATGAGGATGTGACTATTAAATGCACATGTAATCTTGGACCTAGACCAGGAAATCCTAGACCAGGAAAAGACATTAGTAAGACAATCGGTGAAATTAAAATAAAATCTGTAAATGTGATAATAGTATTTATATCAACGTTAATTTCCTGATACTGATAAGTGCAATGTGGTTATGTAAGATATTATTTAGGGAATAAGAATGAAAGACAGGAATTCTTTTACTATTTTTATAACTCTTCTGTATGTCTGAAATAATTTTAAAACAAAAAGTTTAAACAAAATAAAAACACAAACATTAATCCAACATAAGGAAAATCTAATTCCAACATAGTCAACAGAAAAGATAATTTTCAAGATACTCCTTGAATTTCAGAGTACAGTATGCTCTCCCCTCAAAAAATTTTTAAAGTTTGCTCATAGTAAGATTGGCTACAAAATAAATTTATGAAAAAAGAAAACTCAGAAGGAGGTTTACTAAACAAGAGCATTATTAAACTAAAAGCAGACATGCACATTAAATTAAAGCTATATTCTCAATCACTTAGCTTTATTACTACAAGAACTCTCGACTCCCCAAATAGAGGAAACATTTTATAGCTTTGTTAATATTAATAGCATCTGATAGACATTTATACTTTGTAATGTTGCTCATTATCAAATTAACCCACAGTGTTCACAGACTAGATAAATGAGGATCTAGAAATAGACGGGGTAAGTGTAAACATTTTTGAAAATAGTGATAGAAAGGAACACTATACCATAAACAAAGTCCTGTCTGCTCAAATACTCTAAAGTGTATCTTCAAAAGAAAAAAAAAATACATACATGAGCCTCCAGAATAAAGTCCACATTTTATAAATTCTTCCTAAACATTCATAGGTATTAAGTTACCACATAACTCTTAGTGATCACCTTTAGTGAATAGTAAAAAAGGAATCACAACCTGTGGCTTCCTAGGACCTCTCAATTCAGCAACATAACAGTAAAATATCCCTACTTTACTTCCGAGCTCACCAGCACTGCTAGTGTCATGCTTGCCTTCTTAAGATCTGGTTTGCTGTATTCATGTCCACTTGTTGGCTTAAAAACCCCGTATCTGGGCTATATGCTGATAGGATGCTTCTAAATAAGCTGGATCCCTCATATGGACTCTGGTGGACTAATTCCAAAGATGGCCTTAAGAATTCCTCATGTCCCCCTGCAAGGTAACTTGGCTAACTATTCCATTGAGAAGAGGAAATTATTTTCCTACTCCCTTGAATCTGGTTTGGTTTTGAGTTGCTTTGATTAATAGAATGTAGCTGAAGTGATGTTATACAAGTTCCAATATTAGACATTTAAGGGTCTTGGAGCTGCCACACGGCCAAGAAGATTATCCCAAAAATCATGAGGAGAGAGTCCCAGCTGTCCTAAGTATGCCCAGATCCCAGCAGACCCCACCAGCTGAACAGAGCGAGGTGTCAGTGTGTGAATCCACACAAAACAGGTGAGGTACTACCTCACAACAGCAGAAATCATGACAAATAATAAATTAAGACACAAAGCTTTGGGTTCTTTTTTTTAAAACACAACAATAGTTAAGAAGTGAAAACTGGTGCCTAGAAGTAGGGTGCTGTAACAATTAAAACTGAAAACACGGGATTAGCTTTGGAACCTGGGCAGCAGTGAGGCTATCCACACAGGGCAGTGGGCACACGGCTACTAGAAGCTGGAGAAAGGGCTTTCAGGTAGTGACACAAGCTGGGAAGCATGTGCTAACTTAAAAATCAGAAAACAATCAATGGATCTAGCTAAGGAGATTTTCAGGCAGAATGCGTAAAGAGTCACCTGAGTTTTGTTCTTGTTTTTTTTTTAATTATTTTGCTATAATTTTATATAAGAAATAATGTAAACATCCCTTAAGCCAGCGGTTCTCAACCTGTGGGTCGCGACCCACAGGAACTGTATTAAAGGGTTGCGAATCACTGCCTTAACCCCTTTAATCAGTATCTCCCAATGGCAACACCTTCCAACTCTATTAATAGTATCACAGCCAGGACACTGACAATAAAAGTCAAGACAAAGATTATTTCCATAAACTTAAGTACTCCTCATGTTGCCCTTTAACAAGGATGCCCACCTCCACTCCCTCTTTAATCAACAGCAACCACCTATCTTTAACTCTGTAACTTTTTCATTTAAAAGATATTATATGAATGAGAATATACAATATGAACACCTTTGGGGACTGGCTCATTTCACTCAGCACAACTCACCAAAGACTTCTGAAGGGTGTTAGGTGTATCATTCCGACAGGAAAAGCTCATTCCTTTTTATTGCTGAATACTATCACATGAAATGGCTACATTACCATTTGTTTAACCATTTTCCCACTGAAGATAACCGAGCTATTTCCAGCCTTTGGCTATTACGTTGTCATTTCTTATAATAGACAAAAAAAATGAGAACAACCCAAACACCCTATCAACTGATAAACGGATAAATACAATGTGGTATATCTATAAAATGGAATATTATAATGGCAATAAAAATAAGGTGCTGATATGTGCTACAATAGGACTGAACCTTGAAACATTATGATAAGTGAAGGAGCTGGTCACCAAGGACCACATACTGTATGATTCCATTTGTATGAAGGGACCAGAACAGGCAAATCAACAGAAGCAGAAAATAAGATTAGTGGTTTGCCTACAGCTGGGGAAAAATGAGGAGTGACTGCTAATACGGTTTCTTTTAGAGTGATGAAAATGTTCTAAAATGATTGTGGTGATAGCTGTATAACTCTAAAGATATTAAAAACCATTGAATTGTACACTTTATATGGGAAAATTGCATGGTATGTGAATTATATCTCCATAAAGCTGTTATTAAAACAATCTGAGAAACCACTGACCACCTTGCATGCTTGGGGATGAGGACTATCTTTGTAGTCCCCACAATGACAGAGTGCTGTGTAAATGGGAGCTGAATTAAATCATTTACTGCATCACAATTCCTTCCAAATCAATCTGGTTTGGATTATTTCTAGGCTGGGAATGGTAAAAACAATCTTTTGAAAAGTTATTACTTATAAAAGATCATTCCAAACTTAAAATTCTTGGCAGTTTAAACAACTTTCTCTAGAATAAGCAAAGAGATGGTTGTACTTTCAAGTACCAGACCTATTGTCCCACAGTTAAAACAATAATCAAAGATACGACTTCAAAGCAGCATATTTAGTTAAAAAAACCAAACCAAAATAACAAATGCTGGTTTAATTTTTCTTGATGAAAGTTACTATAAAACTGTGAAGGCACTGAAGTTCTAGAAAACCAAGATCCTGTACAAACTATAACAAGCTACCAACCAGTGGAATTTTACTCACTGTAAGTTCTAAAAGACATGAGCTTCTTTTAATTGTTAGCCAAAATTTTCATATACAATTGACATGGAAACTGACAGATCTGACAAAAAGGTGGGGGGTATACCAAATAAACCTGGCATTGCAGAATAAAGATGGCATTTTCTAAGTGCCCAAATGAAGGAAGATTTAATTATCCCCCAAAGCACTAGGATCTTATTACTATAATGGCTATTGATTTTACAAGAGCTTCTCTTTAAACTATTTCAGACTAAAGTTCAGGAATCATATTTTACAGATAAAAGGAAACCATACTCAGGTGTTGAAAAATTTTTCTAAAGCTACAATGCTCAAGTATATTTTTTATAAAATCGTAATTACATTTATTAGCAGTACCATGTCATACAGATTGCCCTTTAGTCAAAATTTACTCCCGCAATGAACTCTAAGAAAGAAAACAGGCTTGTCTTACTATATTTATGTATATATTTTGTAAATGTTACTAAGTGAGTGGAACTGGCTATTAGGAAAGGCTAAAATTATAGTCCTTGTAAACAGACTTGGTCTATCTACATCCACAGAAAAGTAGATGTGCCAGTGAGGTAGTTGTATAATGGTGGTTTTGCTTGGCCCAAGTAGCAAAGGGACATGTTTTCTTTCAGCAAATAAATTATTAAAGATTAAAAAGTATACTAATATTTTACCCAATACAGTAGCCTCTCCATTTGCAGTTTTAGTTACCTATGCTCAACCATGGTCCAAAGCAGGTGAGTATGTATTATCATCAGCTATTAGGAGAGAGAGGGAACGACCACATTTATGTAACTTTTATTACAGTAGGACTGTTTTATCAGTTATTGTTAATCTCTTACTGGTGACTAAAGTTAAATTTTACCAAGGGCATATGTGTATAGGAAAACACACGGAGGGTTGAACCTACATGTGGTTTCAGGCATCCAGTGGGGGAGGGGAGGTCTTAGACTATATCCCCCTTCAGATAAGGGAGGACTAACGTGGGGTAAGAGTCTGCCTTTTTACTGAAATTCTTAAAAGGCTTTGACATAAAAATTAAAAAAATCTCTACTCTAAATCTCTTCTGTTTTCTGGATTAGAGAACCAAAAAAAAAAAGAGGTCTTAACAGCATCAACAGGGCTGATTCAAGTTCTGTTAGTCCAGCACTCCATAGCCCTTATACTTTTTTAAGTTAATCTTCTTTTCCATTAGTATTTATTGGAACCTATAAAGAAGATACCTAAGGACAAAGAATAGCAGGAGATGGGCAGACCAAGAAACTTACTGAGGTAGGTGAAGATAAAACAGTATCGTATCATAAATCATGGAACATTCCGAACGATTTTGAATTCCAAACAAAAAGGGACTATTTGAAAGATAAGGGCCCTTTAAACTGGCTCAAGTCCTTCTTGAAAAGATCACTGGCAATGAATGGTACCTTGGAAATTGTAATTGTTAATTTGAAAGATGACTAGTACATCTTAATTAGAAGCTAGCAAAAAGAAAAAAATGACATTGATTGTGCCCTGGTAATAATTATGTTCAAGTTTCACTTTTATCACTAAAGGTAATTTAGCACCGTTTTAAAGGTGTTGACAGCCTTTATTATGAAACAAATCAAACTTCAGAAAAAAACTAGGATGGGGCCTAAAGAGTTAATTCATGTATACACCAACTGATTTAAGTGGTTAAAGATATAAATGTGTGCACACATCAACATTCCTAAACTAAATGAGCATTTTTAAAGCAACCACTACATTCCAAGTACTGTGCTGTGTAGAATTATTCAATTTACTACTCACAATTCTATGAAGTGGTGAGTACTCCCACTTTATAGACAAGGAAAGTGAGGTTTAGTAATTTGCCTCAGGGTACCAAAGGTTCTTCACCAAATGATCAATTATTCATGGTTATAGATATTAACAGGTGTGTAAGAGTTGGCCAAAAAAGATAATGGAATGGCTCAAAGAACTGTCATTTCCTAGAGATATATCTAGCTATTATACTGGGATTACTATACCTGGGATTACTATCTGTCTTTATTGGGGGTCTGCAAATGTTTGATCATAATATTCAGCACAAAGTATAAATAGTAAATACTCTCAAAGTAGCAATAAAATCTGTACAAAGTTTTGTGTGGCTATCAAACTGGTATGAATGTGGAAATTTAACTCCTGTCTACTGCCAGAATCTTAAGATTGATACAAATCATTCTCAAATTTTGGAACCCCTTTTTTTGCTCCTTTAAAATGACTTCTGTTGAGCTTCTCAACTTCGATATAGGAAATAATGAATCTACAACTGTTTAGCAGAAGATACTGTGAGTTTGAGCCTGACTTAAAAATCCAACTTAAAGTCAAGGGAACCCTTTACTGCCCCCTCCCATACAATAATAACAAATTAGTAACAGTACCAACAACCTATCATGCTACTAAGTATCCTATATTTAATGAAGTTGATAACCTGACTAAACATCCATTAAAAAAGATAAAAGAAAACTGTCAATTGGCAGGCAGTAGTATGAAAGTATTTCAAATTTTGTTAATTAAGATAAATTACTTCCACAAACATAAAGAGTCTCCCTGTGATTGTAAAACTGGAACAAAGTGGTTAGATGGAATCATATGTTATTCAAAATATATATAAAATGGAGAGCAATTAGTACAAAAATGTCAAGTACGTGCTTGCTAAGTCAATATAGTCATTCCAGTATGACCCAAAGATTAATCGCATTCACAATCAGACGATGCTGAGGATGTATCTAACCTCTTTCTCCCTAAAGTACTAATACTTGATGTAAGATTATTTTGTTAATCCACATTATTTGTTACAAAGAATAGTAAGCCAAACAGACTCCTGTACTTACTTAAAGAAAGGGAAAGAGAGGGCGGCAGGTTCAAATCCTGCCCTGGCCAAACTGCAATAAAAAAATAGCTGGGCATTGTGGCAGGTGCCTGTAGTCCCAGTTACTCAGGAGGCTGAGGCAAGAGAATTGTCTAAGCCCAAGAGCTGGAGGTTGCTGTGAGCTGTGATGCTGCAGCACTCTACCGAGGGCGACAAAGTAAGACTGTCTCTTAAGAAAAAGAAAAGAAAAGCAAAAAAGAAAGGGAAAGAGTGGGGAGGAGAGGGCAAGGGAAGAGAGGGAGTCGCTTGCTTAGACACTGGTAGGAGTGGAAATAATAATTAACTGGTAACTTGAAAAAATATTTATTATAATTTGGCCAAATTTACCAATTACAATGGCCACCTAAGGAACACAGTTACAAACCTGAAAATACACAAAAAATTCAGAGGATGTATACCTTCTCCAAACTCACTGGCATTAGCTGGAACCATTCCCAACATAAATCATTTGGGAAAGTAAATATGAACCTGATTATGTATCTCACATATAAACACAAATCATATATAGAACAGAAACATATAAATTGTATATATACACATGAATTGTATATATACTCCACAAAATAATGAATAAAACAATCAATCACAGAGAGGCAATCCCTCAAGCATCTTACAAAAACCCAAACCACACAGCCTTTGTGCCTTTACTCTCCTACAAAATGTGAACTTCTATATATATTCCCTCAGCCATCATTTGTCTTCAACATAGAGCTTTTGGAAATGGTTTAGGGAGGAAACCAAAAAAAAAAAAAAAAAAACACAAAAAGGAGGGTTCCCCTTTCCCCATAAGAGAAAGCTGACAGAGACTAGTGGACTGATTATCTGAATGTGCCTCTCAGACATTTAGTTTCTGTTATTGAGTTCCCCAGTATCAGTGAAATTTAAAAAACTGAAATCCAGGAAACTGTCCAGAACTTGACGGCTCATGATTAATGAGAGGCTTTAAAATAAGAAACCGCTAGAGATTATGATTTTTAAAGAAAGATTCATTGCTCTCAATTTCTGGAGATGCCTTAAATCTTTGGCTCTTTATTATTTGGTACACTTTCTGGGCAAAAAAATTTAATTTTTTTTTTTAAAGAAACATCAACTCCTGCATACCTCATGAAATAAGTCTATTTAATTATTTGTGCAGCGCTGAGTTGGAAAAATGTAAAGCCCTTTTGACGTTTTCTTGAGAGTCATGTTTGAAGTCAAATTCACTCTACCTATTACTGTATATCTATTCTATAAATCGTAGTAAACTTGCCAAAGTGAGTATCAGAATACAAGTAATATAGAAAACTTAACTCTCCCAAATTCCAATCTTACATATACCCATTTCTCAAGCTAAAATTAGACTTTTAACCAAGAAATTCTAATTCCTCAGTCTAAAGAAATGCAAACAATACTATAAAGCTTATTAAAAATAAATTGTATTTGCAAAATACTCACCCAAGTGGCTAGTCTAGAGTACTGATTTGTTACCATGGATTATGGTTCTCTGTTTCATTCCTTATGTGGTCATTGTACTAGTGGGGCAGGGAGGACAGGAAAGGGACAAAAAATATGAGACAAAGTTCCCTAATTAAAAATTGGAGAAAAAAAAGTAAAGAACACAGGGCACAAATAAATCCCAACAGTTCATTCTGATCGACTATTTCAGGTATTCCCCCTGAAGACTTTTGGTTTTCATAGCTGGAACTTGTAAAATACAGCTACAATATACTGTCACTGCAAAGAAGCCTGATTTGAAGGAGGAGTGCCAACCTTCACATTTGGGCTGGTAAAAGGCACTTCAAGATCATTACCACCTTATCAGTTTTCTTTATATAAAGCCTAATATTGAGCCATGAAAATGCAACATATTAAACAGAGATAATGGTACTTGAAAATTACTTTCAAAATTTTTTTGGGGTCACAACCTACCACTTTAGAAACCTAATAATGGTTTTATGTGGAAGATTACAAAAAGATGTTTATCAATGTCAGAAATCTGTTTCATAAAAAGATTAATTTCAAAAACTAGGTATCTCAAATGAATCATCTTTTAGACTGAAAGTCTGATGTTATGTACTGTACTGAGTTGAATGGTATCTCCCCATAAAAATTCATGCCCCCCAGAACCTCAGAATGTGACCTTATGTGAAACTAGGGTCTTTGCAGATGGAATTACAATGAGGTCATAGTGGATTAGGGTGGGCCCTGAATCCAGTGACTGGTATCTTTTAAAGAGGGGGGTGAGAGAGATTTGGCCCGAGAGAACAAAGCCGACACACAGGAGTAAAAGGCCATGTGATGATGGAAACAGAGACTGCAATGACGTCGCTACGAGCCTAGGAAAACTGAAGGCTGCTGGCAAATACTGGGAGCTCCAAAGAGAGGCCTGGGGTAGATTTTCCCACAGAGCCCCCACAAGGAAACTGACCCTGCCACACCTTTGATTTTGGACTTTTTGCCTCAGAAGTGTATGAGAATCAATTCCGGTTGTTTTGAACCACCCAGTTTGTGGTACTTTGTTAACAGCTGTCCTAGGAAACTCATACATGTACTGTTCCTGTGGAATTTCCATCCCACGATTACCTATTTTAAGTATTTGACCATAACAGTGTGGACAAATAGCATACCTTTGCAGAATCAAAATCAGATCTTTAGAAATATGTTTTCTAAAATCAGGTCTTTAGAAATCATCAAAATAGTAACCCGAATAAGACATTTGATACACACAAGAGCAATGCGACACTCATGTTTTCCACAAACATGACTTTTGCTTACTATAATGTCAGAGGGAGAATCAATGTTCTCAAGGAAATCTGAAACAAGAAAATATGAATGTTCTTATCACATGAGATGCTAAACAAAAATTTCTTTGTAAAACTCTATCAAGATACATAATGGGCTCGGCACCTGTGGCTCAAGCGGCTAAGGCGCCAGCCACGTACACCTAAGGTGGCGGGTTCAAATCCCTAGCCCGGGCCCGCCAAACAACAATGATGGCTGCAACCAAAAAAATGGCCAGGCGTTGTGGCAGGCGCCTGTAGTCCCAGCTACTTGGGAGGCTGAGGCAGGAGACTCGCTTGAGCCCAGGAGTTGGAGGTTGCTGTGAGCGTGATGCCATGGCACTCTACCCAGGGGGATAGCTTGAGGCTCTGTCTCAAAAAAAAAAAAAAAAGATACATAATGAATGCCACCTGTAAATTAAAATCTCAGTGGGCTCCCCTGCTTTCATCATAGCTGAAATATCTGCAGTTAGCAGTTATAAAATGCACAGTCTGACAGAATGGGTTTTATACTTAAGCAGAGGTAGATTCTTAAATTTTTATTTATTTATTTTTTGAGACAAGAGTCTCACTTTGTTGCCCTGGGTGGAGTGCCATGATGTCAAGCTCACAGCAACCTCAAATTCTTGTGCTCAAGTGATCCCCTTGTCTCAGCCTTCCAAGTAGCCACAAGGCCTGGCTATTTTTATTTATTTATTTATTTTTTTTTTTTTTCTGAGACAGAGCCTCAAGCTGTCCCCCTGGGCAGAGTGCCGTGGCACCACAGCTCACAGCAACCTCCAACTCCTGGGCCCAAGCGAGTCCCCTGCCTCCGCCTCCCAAGCAGCTGGGACCACAGGCGCCCGCCACAACGCCCGGCTACCTTTTGGTTGCAGCCATCGTTGTTGTTTTGGCGGGTCCGGGCTGGGGATTCGAACCCGCCACCCTAGGTGTACGTGGCTGGCGCCTTAGCCGGTTGAGCCATAGGCGCCGAGCCAGCCTGGCTATTTTTAAATGGGGATGGGGACTCACTCTAGCTCAGGCTGGTCTTGAACTCCTGAGCTCAGGCAATGCACCACCTAGGCCTCCCAGAGTGCTGGGATCACAGGCATGACCCGCTGTGTCTGGTCTGAGAGATAGATTTTAAAACCTACTTGCTCAGGTTAGTGGGTTTCTTGCACATGTACACACATGCTGCATTTCTGCCTTTCTCCTCACACAAGGGACCACTAAACCCATTCCCTGTGGGTTCACTTCACACTTACCATAACCCTGGGAGAGAGAGGTAGGTGCTATTATCACCTCCATTTTATTGACATGGAAACAAGCACAGAGAAGTTACCTGTCCAAGGTCACACAAGGACTGTGTGTGGAGCTGAGCTATACATTCAGGTAGAACAGCTTTGGAACCTATGCCCTTAGCCACTACCCTATATGCATCTATTCTCCCCACCTCCACAACAGTGTATTACAATTTTGAGTAATTTCAAATTTAAACCTGTTAAGATCCTCTGGTAGATCATTTCAATTCTTCTCCAAACTCAAATCAGAGTTCCTACTTCTAATGTGGACTCTTCTGTAAAATACATACAGTACAATCTCTGTAAGTCGACCACTCAAGGGACATAACAAACGGGTCAACATACAGAGGCGGCCAACCTAAGGAACTAGGCCTAGTGTACAGATATGTACATGTGATACATGTCCAATATATGGAAATTAAGTAGGTGGTCAACAGAAGGAGATGGTCAACCATGGAGGTTCTATGATATTTTCATACATTAAATTTTTTAAGATGTCATTTATCTGAACATAAACGCTTATTAAGCCCAGGGTTTGGCACTAAAAATTCTAATTAGTAAATCATTTATAAATAAGTTAAATCTTGTGGTAATTCATCAAATTCAATCTTTCATATAGTGTAATCTAAACTATAATTATAAGCTTTAGAAAGGAAGGTCCCTCTGGATCCTGACTTTAGATTGTCCATCCCCCACTGTTTCATCTAGAACTGTGTTGGACATTAATTACCATGCAAGTTTGTTGATTCATTTAAAGAGATCTAGACTCTGATAAAGTCTATTCAGCATTGAAAAGTAGGACCTAGTTGATAATTAGTAAGAATTTTGAAAATGTGTGTATTTTTATGATATCTAATTTAAAAGGGGGAGATTGAGACTTTTCTGACATGAAGAGACAGAGAGAAGACTAGAAATAATGAGAAGGAAAAGTGACAAAAACCCAGATCTCCAAACCACAGCTGGAAACCAGACTCTTCAGAGAAAAGTAAGAAAACCTAAAAGACGACCTAACAAGTCAAATATCGAATTCAGGAAAAAAGAGAAAGTGTTAAACTAATTCATCATTATATTGATGGAGGAAAGTTTATAAAAAACAGCAATGCAGATATCAACAAGATGAAGAATGTAACATTCATACCTTTGTTAAAATAACAGAGATAAAACATTAATTTATGAATCCAAATAACAACTCTTTCAAGAAACAGTTTTCCCTGATACTACCTAATTAGAACAAAAGGAGAACATCCTTAGATTCTAAAGATGTCAGAGGTTAAAAGGATATAAGATATTATTAAATCTCGCTCCACCCCTTCACTTCTCCATATGAAGCAACAGGTGGCTTGACCATATCCGTCCATTGCTCAATACGTTATTAGATCAGAACACGACGCAGGGACAGCAGCCCATACCATCTGTCCATATGAGAAAGATCTAAAATATGAACTGCATTAAAAAACTCATTTAACCAAAGGCTTTGATGAGAATCTGTGTCAGAAGCCACCGTACATAAAATAAAATGTGAACTTTTTTTAAAAAAGTCACTTAATGCCTCAAGTTCCAATTTCTTGATTTTAAAGGCTTTATAGGTATGCATTCAGGATTAATAACATACAAAATAGATTTTTTTGATGGAGTTATTTTCTTAAAAATTTAAAGCAATTTAGACTTTTTTTTTAAATAGCGAGAATGCTTTTTTCCTGAGCTTTCATGGTAATTCACTAGAAAGAGTAAAGTTTATGACTCAGCTTTTTGTGCCCACTCACGCATGCCTGAAGTTTCACTTAAATTGCTTGTTGTGTCTTGAAGTAGGATTCTTGTTTTCCTGAGGCTCACAAAGAGGAGCCTCACAGCTTCCTTCTATGGTGCCTATTTAGCCGGACTTAAGGCCTACATCAAGTACTTTATTGTCGAATAAAAAGCTATCCTCTTAGAGCTTAGTGACTCAATAGCTCTCTAGAGTTTGGTAAATATTTTGTGTCTACTTTTGATCTCTATTGGGAAGGGAAGGTTCAGTAGAGCTGTAAAGTGTTATTTTAAACATTTAAAAGGCAGAATGAGGACCACAACCTTTGCAGTCCTTAGTTGCAACTGAGAAACACAGAGTCACCTACTATAATTTTCCATAACCTATCCTTAGTTCCTTCCCTAAGGGGAATGGGGAGCATCCTGGAGACCCATGTTTAAGAAATACTTAGGAATCAGCCTGGGGGCTTGCAAAGTTTAAGCTCTTAAAAGGTGGCAAAGGCTCCAAAAGTCCATCCCTCCTAGATTTAGAGGGAAATGGCTCTTCCTAACACAAGCTATCTCCCTAGTTGCTGCTTTGCTCATCCTGTTTCTTACCCACTGAGAGGGTTTGCCCCCATCTCCATCCATCCAAATATTGGTCTGGGCTTTAAGGTCTTTATTTAGAGGCCAACTCCTTCCATGATGACTTCCCCTCTCTCCTCCATCAGAATTAGCACTCTCCCCTACTTAGTGTTCCCCAAGCACTTTGTTATAGTCTGTGCTGCCATTAAATTATTGGAGTATGTTTGTCTGTTCCCAGTTAACTGTGTCAACATCTTTTTCCTTTCTTTACTATCCACTTGGAGTTACACAGGTAAAAGTTTATTAACTCAGTGAGGTGGCTGGGGCTACTGACTTGCAATACCACATTCTCTGCTTGTCTCAGAATAAACCAGGGCAGAGAATCTCATGCAACCTTTGAAAACTTGTCTAAGCGTGGTTTGATAAGACTGGCCAAGTACCTGAGCTATCTGAGGTGATAAGTATTGTGATCTGCATATAAAATGTCTTAAGCTGACTGAAAAAATAATCACACAAAAAAGCATAAAAGTACAAAAAGAACAATTTTTAAAAAATCGACAGTACCATGTTTTGAGACCAGGTAAAAATATTTGAAAAATATTCTTTTTCAAACAACCAATAACAAACCCCATTAATCCCATCAATCAGCAAACATTAATTCCGGTGTTAGGCAAAGGGTAGCAGGAAACATAAGGCACAGGTCTGATTCCGCCCTTCAGGACTTTCCAGTTTCACCATCTAGTGACCTCAAACATGTCCACATGGAAAGAGCACTGACAGTAAAAACCAATTTATAACGAAAGATATGAGATCTCTAATAGCTGTTGAAGATTACCGATAAGGAGAATTCTGGATGAATGCAGTAAAGGAAGACTTCCATGATGAGGTCTGAATTTCTCCACATATAAAAATGAGGATGCTTGACTAGATCACTCTGGGCTCCCTTCTAGCTCTGCAATTTTATTGTGTTTTTATCACATAATTATAGTACTTATTTGATATTAACTGAGCGCCCATTCAATGGAGTTTTCTTCCTAGTCCTATGACGATAACAGAGCTTTCAAAAAGTTGCCAATCTGCAAATAAGCAGTACTACCAAATATATTTTAAACATAAAAAGCCAAGACTAAATAGGACATCTCAGAAGAGGGAGAACTTGAGCTTGAGACTTTTTTTTTTAAATACAAGTTTTATGTCGTGGCTTCCAAAACTTAAAACAGGCTTTTTTTTTTTTTTTTTTTTGGAGACACAGTCTTGCTCTATTGCCCAAACTACAGGGCACTGGTATCACCACAGCTTACTGCAACCTCAAACTCCTAGGTTTAAACAATCCTGCCTCACTTCCTGAGTAGCTGGGACTATAGGTGTACACCATAAAGCCCATCTAATTTTTCTAATTTTTGTAGAGAGAAGGTCTCGCTCTGTTGCCTATTATGTCCAAGCTGGTCGTGAACTCCTGGACTCAAGCAATCCTCTGGCTTTGGCCTCCCAATGTGAACCACCATGCCTAGCCAAGTCAGGCTTTAAATGACTTTTTTATACGCAAAAGATGTTTGAAATCATTTAATTTATTCTTGTCTCTCAATGCACAGGAAGTGAATAGAGTAAGCCTGTCAAAGTTCATCACCAATATTGTAAGACTTTCTTCTTCTCTGTTCTTTTTAACTGTCATGACTTTACAGTCACTGATAGTCAAATGTATTCTGAAGTCCCAAAGTTTTTTTTTTTTTTTTTTAAAGAATAATACTCAAAACAAAGCAAATACTGGCTTGGTCATGCTACTTGTTCTAAAACGTTAGTAGCCTGTTGTTTGTTGGCTTAACAAGATAACACATTGAAAACAGCACTTCCTGATAGGGAGCAAGTTCCCACTGTGTGTCACGGGACCATAGCCAAGTGCTGGGCTGCAAAGGAGAAACAGCAGTCCCTTTTGGGCTTGCATAGCAGACCAGAGTAATGATGAGACCTCCTACCCCCCTTCCCCCCCACCCTGCCCTGTTTAAAATGCCTTTCTGCTTCAGCTCAAACTAGAACCTATTTGACTGATTTTGCTACCATAGAACTGTTTCCCTAAAACAGCTTCAAATGTTTTAGACAAAGGTCGTTACATCCTGTAGACATCCTGTGTATCCTACCTACAGAGAATTTCCTTAGTTGTAAATGCCACAATAGATGGGGTAATTGGACGAAAAAAGCTATGGGGATGTGTCAGCAAGACAATGGGACCATTTTCAAGCTCGGTTTTATACAAGCAATTGTTTAAAAGTCATGATCTATGAAGCACAACAATTAGAACAAGTTTTTGGACCTCAGATATAATTTAGTAGGCAAAAATCGAGGCTCAATTAGTCCAAGCACTACAACATTGTTTATTTCATTTAGAGTTTGATTAGTAAGAAACTGATGTCACTAGCAGACCTACATACAAAAAAAGAGTATGCCTCTATAGAGTAAGCCACACTGCTCTAACAGGACATTAATGCTCCCCTTTAAAACGCTGAAAATAACCTCTGTTTTTATCTATTTTTACAGACTCAAATTTACAGAACTTTCTTTGCCAAGTTCCAGTCACCACATTAGAAGACTCCTATGATAGAAAAAATAGGAGTTACATTTTAGTAGATTCTAGAAAAACCATCTCAGTCACGTAGGAAGTACCCCCACTATTTAATGCAGTACTTGGCTCCTAGAAGGTGTTCAATACATTTTGCTAAACAGAACCATATGTCAGACAATTTATATAAAAATTAGCATGGAATACCAGTAATATAATTACCTAGCATTACTTGGATAATAATATTTCAGATTGTAGAAAAGTATACTTATTTAAGGTGTATCCAAAGCTTTCTGCCAAGAAACCAGGGTAACCAGCACACAAACACACATGAACTCCCCTACCTCCAAGCCAAGAAAATGTCTTTTTCTCTTCCAGTTGTAATTACCCAAATCAAATGATGAAGTTCCTATACCATTCTGCTTTTAGAACAGCTGTCATTTGACTGAGACTAAAATTGTGAAACAGGTAATGCTAAACATCCTACGTGTGATGTGGCAAAAATTCCTGCTTCTGTTACTTTATAACTTTGCTGTGTAACTTTATAACTTTGCTGGCAGGATAATAGCTTACAGTTCACCCCTAAGGCTGCCTTCCTCAGTGCCAAATGAGAAAACTTCAGTTATATCAAGTAACGTCAATTTCAGCATTCAACAAAACAAGGAGATGGATTAGCAAGCAAGAATATGAAAACAATTTAAACAAGAAAGCTAAAGCCAAGTTTCAAAGCCCTGGGATTATCTCTGAATGGTTGGAATCAGTGAAAATTATAAGGATCCATTTAAAAAACAAATATCACCTCACTCATAATCTACTTCCTGAAGTATTCAAGCTTAATAAAAAGGATTTGCTTTTACTCTTAGAATGGGTTTTACATTTTTGAAATAATTTTTTAGAAAGTAGTTTATGTAAAATAGAATATTATGACTTTCCTTTTGTACATGTATAAACTTTCAAAAGCTCAGCCACAGAGTAGGCCAAATAAATTACAGACCACAAAATATATACAAAAATGGTGTTATACAGCTTAAATCAATATTTCGACCAAAAAAAAAAAAAACCACAACCCTACATAAATATTAAAGTTGGAAGGGACATTAAAAGTCATCTATTTCAACCTTTCATTTTATAGATGGTAAAACTGAGGACCTAGGAGATTAGGTGACCTGCCCATAATCCCATACCCAAATTACCTGAGTCTGAACCCAACGTTCTTTCACTGATCCTGCTGGCTCCCTTCCAAGGCAGTTCTTCCGCACTCTCTCAGGGCCCTAGTTCAGCGTCCGACAAAGAGAAGATGGTGAAAGGTTTCTCCATTGCCACACAGCACTACTGTACCTTCCCTATACCACCTGAGTTCTAAGTTCTGTTCCCAATGGAGGTAGAAAAAGAGATAGCATAAGTACATCTGATAGAGGAGAGATAAGAACAAATTTTAAGATAACCTAGATATCCACCAAAAGAGAAATAACCAAATTAGAGTATACCCATCTGTACATCGAAGTAATATATAGCCATTAAAAAGAACGAGATAGATGGCCAGGCAAGGCGGCTCATGCCTGTAATCCTACCACTCTTGTGAGGCCAAGGTGGGAAGATTCCTTGATCTCAGGAATTTGCGATTAGCCTGAGCCAAAGTGGACCCCCAATCCCTCATAAAACTATGATGGGAACCTGCGGTTCCAGCTACTCAGAAGGCTAAGGCAAGAGAATTGCTTGAGCCCAGAAGTTTGAGGTTGCTGTGAGCTAGGCTGACAAATCATACTCTAGCCTGGGGGACAGAGTGAGACTTTCTTAAAAACACACACACACACACAACCAGGAATGAAGTAGATATGTGTACAAAATGGTATGTGTTGTATAATTTTATATGGATTAAAAAAGATGTCCAGGTATACATACATATATAAACACACATTCACAGACATTTTCTGGAAAAAATAAACGCCTCTCTGAGAGGAGGGATTAGATGGGAAAGATAGTTTGTCATATGACATTTTATATTATCTTTTTTATCACCTGCATAATTTTAGATAAAATTAATACATTTATAAAGTACATTAAAGCAGAAAAATCTTCTGTAGAGCCCTGGGAGACAACTCTCTAGTGACACAGATGAAGAAGGGGGTTATCAATAGTAATCTGACACTCTAGATGGACATGACACATTCTACCTAATTCTCTAGGAAAGACTTCCCGACTCTTCTCACATCATGGTATGTGCATTAGTTTTCACTAATACAGGGCAAGCATAAATAAGATAAAATTAATTGGGGGGCAGAGAGAAAGGGCTTAGTAAAAAATTTTCATGACATTTTCTTTATATTAATTATTGCAAGAGATAAGATGAGTATTATTGGAGATACATACATATATATTTTTTTTGGGAGGGGGCAGTTTTTGGCCAGGGCTGGGCTTGAACCCACCACCTCCAGCATATGGGGCTGGTGCCTCACTCCTTTGAGCCATAGGCGCCGCCCCTATTATTGGAGATATTAATTATTGATTTTCTATAAAAGTTCCAAATAAAAATCTTCTTATTTCAATATTTAACAGCAAACTGATTGGCAAGCTTTGCAGTGGTCCAATTATAAAGTCTAAGTTTAACTGCATTCTCCTACTAGTGTTAGGTCAGTGGACTGAAACCACTTTTAAAAACGAAACAGAATAGAAAATAACAGTGTTTTCTGTGCTGTAAAAGATTTCAGGCTCGGCGCCTATAGCTCAACCGGCTAAGGCGCCAGCCACGTACACCTAAGGTGGCGGGTTCGAATCCCCAGCCCGGACCCGCCAAGCAACAATGACGGCTGCAACCAAAAAATAGCCGGGCGTTGTGGCGGGCGCCTTTGGTCCCAGCTACTTGGGAGGCGGAGGCAGGAGACTCGCTTGAGCCCTGGAATTGGAGGTTGCTGTGAGCTGTAATGCCATGGCACTCTGCCCAGGGGGACAGCTTGAGGCTCTGTCTCAAAAAAAAAAAAAAAAAAAAAAGATTTCAGAGATTTAAGTGGTATGTTCCTGTATGTTACATGTATGTCAAGATTGGGTCATGATGCAAAATACGCTAAGAAAAAGTTTGAATGCCATTTACCCCAGGCCACACAACTAGTAATGCTACACAGATTAGGTAATGCTTAAGGAATGGTCTACACAACACTTGTGTCCTAGTTTCAACTTGAAAATTAATTTTCTTGGTGATATGATTTACATAGCTAGTTCTACTCAGATACTATGAAGCAAATTTCTAACTCTTTTTTTTTTTCCTTTTATGAAGTCATATACACATAGATGATAAATACACTTATGCATTTGTGGGGTACAATATGTTGATTTTTTTATACAATTTGGAGTGCTTACATCAAACTAATTAATGAAGCTTTTACCTCATTTACTTGATTATTGTGTTAATACATTTATGTTCTATACTTGATAGATTTGACTTGTACCCTTGCAATATGCTCCATACGTGTGGTCTTACCGCATACACTATTTAAAGTAAAGCTTTAGTTTTCAAGTCAGTTATTAAAAAAATAATTCTCATTTAACAGCTAACCATTTTTTCCCCCTCAATTCTAGTACAAGCCCTTTAGCATTTTTGGAAAAGACACATCTTTACAAAGAAAGGTGGGGTACTGTAAGCTGGAGACGATCTTGGAAAGCTAACCCAAATTCTTAATTTTATAGGTAAAGAAACTAATGTCCAAAGAAACAAAACAGTCTGTTGATTCCTAGGCTAGCACTTTTTTCTATGATACCATGCTTGTACTTTATACTTACACCCTTGGGAAGTTAAAAGATGGCTAAATACAATTACTACCAAGTTACAAAGAGGAAGCTGAAGCAAAGAGATGCTAGGAAGTCTAAGTTCAAAAGAAACGACACAATGTCACCCCCGCAAGCTTTACAACAATTTGCCATTTACATGTTCAGCTCTGGTGTCCACTGAAGCAGACTGTTCAATTTGCTTGCACAGAATGGGTGTGTATACCCCAAAGAGTATACAAGGAATACACACTAGAGGAAAACAACAGTCAGTACAGACACCACAAAGCACAGCTTCCTTCCACGTTCCCACTTCAGTCAGCGAAGAATTCAATCAGGCATTTAAAACTCATTGGCAAACAGAACCCCAATATGTGAAGGGGGTAGGTCAGACAGACCCCATTTTGCAAAGAAACAAATTGCTGACCGCTGACTGTACAGAGCAACAATAATTCTCCTATATTTCAACTTACCATTCATGTCACAAACTCTAGAAAGAACACTGAGGCATGGAAGTGACAAGGCATGGAACAGAACTCTGGGCTGCAGCCTGCCCCAACTCTTCTGACAAATCCCCAACAGCAACAGGACAAAGCATCATTATTACAGAAATGAAAGGCTCTTTAGATGCTGCCTTTTTTTTAATTCAATGAACCCACTCTTACACACAAAGTTCATGCCACGATGTCTCGAAACACAGTATTGCCAGATTATGCTATTAAGGGGTCCAATCAATTCAGTATAAAACATCACTTTGAACATTTTTATGTTAAGTAATTAACACATTTTAGAGACTACCAGTATTTCTCTTTATTTAAAAAGTTGCCATCTCCCAAACATTTCAAAACAATCATTCAGTAAACTGTTTAAGGGGAAAAAAGCAAATAAGTGAACTAAAAGAAAAAAAATTTAGTTGAATGATAAAGCCACAGGCTCCTCCCAAAGAAGAATATTGCATGTTACTAGCAGCTGGCCCCAAATTAACCATCTATCCTGTCTATGCTTCCCCCTAAACTGTGAGCTATCAGTATTACAATAGACAATCTATTACTTACAAAAAAATGAAGCTGTACATTTCTTAAAGCTGGTTTTTGTGTGGCAATTCTGATGCAATGCTGCCCTAAAAATGAACTTTGTTTTAAACAGCACAATATCCACACTCAGTGTGGTTAAAGCAAGGGTGGAGCCCACTGTGGGGAAGTAACACACCCAGCAAGGCTTCAGTGAGAGCAAACTGCACATTAAAATTGCCACATTTTTCAGAGCCTCAGTCACAATTAATTGGTTAATCCTTCTCAAGAAAATGAGAAAAGTTCATGTTTGTAGATTAGCCTTCCTACCTTGAAGTGAACTATAGACTCATTTTGTCTTCATGAAGGAAGTGAAGACAAAACGTGAGACAGATCAGGGCAGTTCAACCGACAGGGCAGAATATCAGGTGGAAGTGGACCACTATAAAGGAAGTCCAACCATGCCAACTTCTAAGTTTAGAAACAGCAGCTTTTACATATCTCAAGGTGTCAGCGGCATTGCTTATTCTAAAACATTACTTTGGCCTATCCGCAGAGGACTCGACCATGAACACAAATTATCTACTTTCGCTTCTCATCAATGTTCTAGGTCTCCTAACAACGCAGAAACAATAAAAACATTTTATTATCAACTACCAAGAGCTGCCTTCAAAAACAATGGATGTCATTTAAGAATTTGCTTTGGTAGGATTGAAACGGACACATAAAAGGTAAAGTTATTTTAATAAAAACCACTAATAAGACTGTACTTTAAAAAATTTTGTGAACACCCACTTTTTCAAATAATTTCATAAGAACTTTAAAATTTTTTCCATAAGAGGAATATACATTGCCTAAAAATCTTTAATTGGGTCTAAAATAATCCATCAGTTACTGAAACTATTATCAAACATCTGATTCTTATTCAAAGTGATTTTAGTCAATACTTTCTGAATATGCATTCAGAAACACAACCACTAGTTATTTTTAACTGAATTCCTATAATCGTGATTGAAAAATAAATTTCTCCAAGTAAAATATCCAAGCATGTAAAAAATAAACTACAGACTGCTTACATAGAATTTTAAATGAACAATGGAAAAAGCTTTGAAAGAAGACCAGGAAAATATTATTTTTAATGATGCATGTTGTCACACTATCCTAGCCAACTGCTACCCCCTCACATTGGAACAATAAATCAGCCTGGAATACAGAACATTTCAATATTGTGAGAGATGGCCTAGAACACCCTCTCTCACCATCCTGGGGGAGGGGTGCTGATTGATCCAGCCTTTGTTGAATCGATTATGAAGTCCTTCTTGCTGTGTGTGATAACAAACCATTCCAAAATACTCCTCTAATAGTGCAGGTGGCTGATGAATAATTTTTCCAACCATATACATGATCATGAATCACCTGCTTCCACTCCTTGCTCCTTTTCAACTTACCCCCAAACTGAACAACTCAAAGGTAACAGTTGTTTATTATATTAGAAGAATCTCAGCTTGATACTTTTTGGATTTGCACTGCTGGAAATGTCTGTTTTCAAGTCAGACCTCACTTTCACAGCTGCAAAGGAAATGACAAGAGAAGAAAAACATAGCCAATATATATCAGCAATTAATTCCATCCACAACTGCCCAGCTGTTTGTGCATGGAAGAATCAGTCTGTTTCCTTTTGGGGCTTTCACCACTGAAAATTGATACCGCACATTCGGAGACACAAGCAGTTTGTAACATGTCAGGAATGTGCGCAAGATCACACAGAGTTGAAGAGACAAAATGAAATCCAGATCTACTTCTCTTGGGACTTCCCAGTATTATTTCACAGCCTAAAAAAAAAAGAAAAAAAACATAAAAATGCCCTCATCACAGAAAGAGCAAAATACATGAAAAATATTCTCCCTTCGGAATATCACTCTTCCAATAGAGAGGAAAGTCTGCTGGTGATATCACATTTAGTATCAAGAATAGACATTCTTGATTGATTGGCACAGACAAGGTGTGACATTCTTAGGAATCCACATGCCCCCAGTATGTTGAACTCTGCCAATACATTTTGGACTACAGAGCTACTTGCCCGATGTGTAGTTAGTCCCTTTAAAAAATCCTTTTATAAACGTGAGAGTTGTTGGGAACCAATGCTTTCACCATAGTTATGCAGAAAAGCAGGTTTTTCATGGTTAGTCCAGACCTTACCTGGTACTCACATATGCCTGCCTCTTTTAGGGATTCATGTAAATTTACAGATCCAATCTTCTATGGATCCAATCTTCAAGTAATCAAATTTCTCTTTCCCTCATATCACTCAGTTTTGTAGGATTTAAAGAACATTCTCTGCTCAGGGTCAGCAATTTAACAGCTATACTACAGGCTTATTCCTGCCCTGGCACTCCAATTTTATTTCAAATATTAGTTTGACTTAAATCTTGTAAAATGTCATTTTATTACACTGCATTCTCAGTACCTAGAATGACTTTTATGAAAGTGGTTACTTTTATGAAAGTTAAAGAGAAAGACAGCACTTTTAGAACAAAATAATTCAAAACATACTTTCGCTTTCTTTGCTTTTTTTAAACAGGAAACTAGGTATCTCCATGATTGAATTCATTGTCTTACAGGCCTTTCCCTTTTTGCCCACCAATCAAAGTCAGCTGCTCAAGAGTTCACGCACTCCCAAGGCCTGCACATTCTCAAACCCAACATGGATAGGACAATCATTCTGGGTGCCACTAAGGTCTGGGGCTTAACCAATGAAGAGAAGAAGACAAGTTGTCTATTCCAAATACAAGAGTGAGAGAAACATTCCATAAGGTTCCAAACTAAGACGCTCTCAAGTGTCAGAACTCAAACCAGCACAATGAGAAGTTGTTTCCAACTAAAGTGCTATGAATCCTGAAGGCACAAAGTTTGATTTGCTTAAAAAAAAAATAGGCGTCTCAAATACATGGCAGACTGAAAATAAAGTACAAATTTTGTTGTTGTTGTTGTTGAGACAGAGTCTCACAATGTCGCCCTTGGTAGAGTGCTGTGGAGTCACAGCTCACTGCAACCTCCAACTCTTAGGCTTAAGCGATTCTCTTGCCTCAACCTCCCAAGTAGCTGGGACTACAGGCGCCTGCCACAACGCCTGGCTACTTTTTGTTGCAGTTGTCATTGTTGTTTAGCTGGCCTGGGCGAGGTTCGAACCTGCCACCCACAGTGTATGTGGCTGGCACTGTAACCACCGCGCTATGGGCGCTGAACCGAAGTACAAAATTTTTAAAAAAGGGTTTTCCCTTTTAAACACATATCATCTGGCCAAGGATATAGCTGGGATGGGAGGTGGGAGGAGGCAAGTTTAATCTCTGATAGTAACACTAACTTCTAGAAATGTGGTATAGCTATTAGTGACTTAAAACAGCCACACAGATGAGCTTTGCTTGGCAAGCTTCATCTCTGTGGGACATACATTCTAGCTTTAAATGTCTAAGCTAAGGGAAAAAACTTCCCCACCTACAAGGTTGGCTAAAGAAAGAAAAGGTCTGTCTGAGCTGTTTAAATTAGGTAAAACTCATGATAATTAGTCTAAGTGAAGTCCAGGGAGGCATTAACAAAAACCCTTCAAGGAGGAGGCCACGGATATAAAACAGTCAACTCATTTTACAAGTGCATTACCCCCAATAAATTATAATAAATAGTTGTTTTGAACATTTATATATTTACTATTACAGTTACAAAAATTTCAAAAATACAGCAAATTTGAAGGAATTCCACAATGAGCACCATGTAAACATTACCCAGATCACTGTAATGTACTATTGAACTTGGCTTTGTCAAATGTCTCTTACCTATCCCTCTATCCACCTATCAGTCTATTGTATTTTAATGCATTTAAAAGTAAACTGCAGACATCACTGTACTTCTCAAATACTTTAACATGCATATCATTAACTAGAGTTCAATATTTGCTTCCAGATTTCTTTTCAGGGTGAAATGTATGATGAGGTGCACAAATCTAAGTGTAACCCAAACTTATATCAAGATATAGGATATCACCTTTGCCCCCAGAAAGTTCCCTCATGCCCCTTCCTAGGCAATTCTTATGCCTACTCCCCAAACTATTTTGACTTTGATTTTTAAATACGTTCAAATAGTTATGCCTCTGTCACCTCTGCATTAGAACATTCCCCACTAGCTTGTACTTGGGCACACAGAACGACAACTGGCAGATATAAACAAAACAGACGGGAGGAGCCTACCAAGAGATCGTAAAGCTAAAAGCAAACACAGATTCATCTACTCAGAAAGTTTTCGCTGCCTGTGGCAGTCAGCTAATTGGCAATGTTGTGGCAGGACCTGCTCTAGTTCTCAGCAGCATCTCTATGCTTCATTTTAAGATGAGGGGAGCAGAAGCTTTGGAAATATCCTGGCGCAGAGGAAGAGCTCTCCCACCTCCTGGCTCTGCATCTTAAACAATTTTTTTTGTTGTTTCAGTTTTCTAAACTCCTTTGAGCCTCAGGGTCCTCATCTATAAAATAAGGAAAGTCTTAACTCATTAAATTGTCCAGATTAAAAGAGAGAACCCTGGGAAAGTGCCTGGCCTGTAGTAAGTGATCAAAGGAAGGAAAGAGAAGAAGGGGAGAGGAAATTGACTGTAGGAGGCACGCTCACATGTTGTTTTCTTTTTTCTTTTTTTTTTTTTTGAGACAGAGTCTCAAGCTGTTGCCCTGGGTAGAGTGCCGTGGTGTCACAGCTCACAGCAACCTCCAACTCCTGGGGTTAAGCGATTCTCTTGCCTCAGCCCCCCAAGTAGTTGGGATTATAGGCGCCCACCACAACGCCTGGCCATTTTTTGGTTGTAGTTGTCATTGTCTGGCAGGCCCACGCCTGATTCACCTGGAGCTGAACCCACCAGCTCCAGTCTATGTGAATGGCACCTTAGCCACTTGAGCTACAGGCTACACCGTTCACATGTTGTTTCCTAAGGTTGTGTGCGATCTTCAAGTTTGTTTCTCGTTTTGTATACACAAAGAAAATAAAGGGTGGCACCTGTGGCTCAAAGAGTGGGGTGCCGGCCCCATATGCCGGAGGTGGTGGGTTCATGCCCAGCCCCAGCCAAAAACCGCAAAAAAAAGAAAAAAAAAAAAAAGCAGAACTCTTTATTCACTATTAAGGCAGGCAATAATGAAATTATGTCTGGAAAGTGATACTTGCTCTTTGTCTTCTTGCTATGATGGAACTGGAGTGGTAGCGGGAAGGAAACACAGCCTTGGGCTTTAACCACTTATGCCTCATACACCGCACTTACCCGTCTCTGTATGAACAGTTCCCACCACCATGAATTCAGGCCTAGTTAAAAATCTACCATACTTTCCTGATCTACTCAGAACAAATGTAAAGCTCTTTCATCTGTGTTCCCCTAATTCTTTTTGAATAATCGCCTTACAGAACTTCTCACACACACATACTAACTGGCTACTTCCAGGGTCCCTCCACTCAGTGGGGAGCAACTTCACAGCCCGACCCTAGCCCAGGGCCTGTCCCACTGAAACCATCCATACAGGTCTGCTGAATGGACACACCCAGGTAATGGGGGTTCACTTATGACTGAAGTAGAAATAACAAGACAAAACAAAAAACTTACGGCTAAACACAAAGCACCAGAAGTAATGGAGAGACACGGACAAGGACACGATCACAGGGTACAGGAAAAGGCACAAAATGTTAAAGAAATTAAAAACCAATGATGCAAACTTTTGTGTCCTCAGAGAAGTCACTGCTGCTAAGCAGTTAAAGTGCCACTGGAATAATTCAGACTGTTATGCTCTTTATATACTTCTCCCACGTACTTCCCACAACAACTCCCTCAGGCAGGAACTCTCATTATGCCTCTTTTACAGATGAGAAAACTGAAACTCAAGGGGGTTACGCAAATAAAGTCATACAACTAGTGGCGATAAAGGTAAGCAGAGAAGCCGTCTTTTTCATCACAAATGACTTTCATAATAGGCGATTTTTGCATGCAGTATGGGAGCACTGGGTTAAAGAAAACCACGATAGTTGTGGGAAAAACTAAATAGTACAAGAGATTCAGCTGAGGGAGCAAAACTCAAGGGCAGAAAAGGCATGAACAAAAAGCAAACCAGAGCCAAGTTGATAAGAGTTGTGTGAGCCCTAGGCAGGAGTTAACTTCATGGAACAGTCTGTCATCCCAGAGTTACAAAGCCTAAGGCAGAGATGGTCTTTAGAACTGTAGGAGGGCTCAAAAGTAGCTTTCATTCTCTCACAGATTTTCTTTTCCAAACCACAGGCTCGGCACTTGTGGCTCAAGCAGCTAAGTTGTCAGCCACATACACCAAAGCTGGCGGGTTCGAATCCAGACCGGGCCTGCCAAACAACAATGATAACTACAACCAAAAAATAGCCGGGCATTCTGGTGGGCACCTGTACTCCCAGCTACTTGGGAGGCTGAGGCAGGAGAATCACTTAAGCCCAGGAGTTGGAGGTTGCTGTGAGCTGTGATACCACTGCACTCTACCTAGGCCGACAGCTTGAGGCTCTGTCTCAAAAAAAAAGAAGTGTTAATATAATATGGATAACTACTTGATAAAAATGCTGACTATAGTGTCCATGCTTGCGAAAATAATGAGAGCCCCTCAAAGTTGGTGAAATGTAACTCTTGTCTGCACGCATCTCTGCCATTATTCATTCTGGGGAATGCCCTGGTCTTACCTACCTTGCAAAGATGGATTTATGAAGGGAAAGCCTTCTATCAGCCTTCAGGGAAAAGTTTAAAGCCTCAAATGTCACACCCTCTGGCTTGCCTCAAACATGCTACTTCTTATAAAGACAGCTGTCCCTGATATATCTCTCATGGTACTGCGACCAACTTGAGGGCAGGGCAGCTCAAGACCTAGCACAGAGTTGACACAGGAAGGATTCAAAAAACATTATGGATAGGCCAGGTGTGGTGGCTCACACCTATAATCCCAACACTTTGCAAGACCTACATGGGAGAACCACTTGAGGCCAGAAGTTCAAGATCAGCCTGGGAAACATAGCGAGACCCCATCTCTACAAAATAAAAAATTATTGGTGCTATAAATTTAAGACACGAAACAATAAAAATCCTAGAAGAACATGTGGGGAAAACACTTCAAGACATTGGCCTGGGAAAGAAGTTTATGAGGAAGACCCCCTAGCAATTGCAACAACACCAAAAATAAATAACTGGGACTTGATCAAGCTAAAAAGCTTTTGCACAGCTGAGTACCACAAACAAAGCAAACAGACAGCTTTCAGAATAGGAGATGATTTTTGCATGTTATGAATCAAAGGCCTGATAACTAGAATCTACAGAGAACTCATTAAGAAAAGTGCAAACAACCCTCTCTATAAGTAGGCAAGTGATTTGAACAGAAACTTCTCTGAGGATGACAGACACATGAAAAAATGTTCATCATCAGAGAAATGCAAATCAAAACCACTCTAAGATATCACCTAACCACAGCAAGATTCGCCCACTTTACAAAGTCCCAAAACACCAGATGCTAGAGTGGATGTGGAGAGAAGGGAACACTTCTACACTGCTGCTGGGATTGCAAACTAATACCAGACTTTTTGGAGAGAAGTATGGAGAATCCTCAAAGATCTCCAAGTAGACCTTCCATTTGACCCTGCAATTCCACTACTAGGTATCTACCCAGAGGAACATAAATCATTTTTACCACAAAGACATCTACACTAGAACGTTTACTGCAGCTCAATTCATAATTGCCAAATAGTGGAAGCAACCTAAGTGCCTGTCAACCCATGAATGGATCATCAAACTGTGGTATATGTTTACCATGGAATATTATTCAGCCATTAAAAAGACAAGGACTTCACATCTTTTACATTTACCTGGATGAAACCGAAATACATTCTTCTTAGTAAAGTAGCACAAGAACGGAAAATAAATGTCCAATGTACTTCATACTAATTTGTAATCAATATATAAACAATGACATGTTCCTAAGAACAATGAAACACTAATATCGTCTAGTTCTGGGGTAGAGGGAAGCAGGAGGAGGAAGTATGACAGGAAGGAGGGCAGGAGGCAGATCTCACCTAACGTGCACATTGTGAGGGTGGATAACACCCCCCACCCCGGGGTGAGGGGCTCTTCTACAAATGGAACTTTGCCCTGGAAGTGAGAACAATGTAACCTAAAAATTGTACCCTCACATTAATTTGAATAAAGTTTAAAAAAAATTATGGGTACTAAGTGAATACTGTCCTTTACCTATTTAATACTTGATAGATGGTTATTTATTAAAAGCAGCAATCCAGGATTTACAGAGGAAGAAGTTACAGAACAGGCAAGCTTAGAGAGAAGTGAACTACGATCAATGTTTAAAATAAGTTTTTTCCTGGCTAAAGAAATGTATACAACAGAATCTACAACAACTGACAAATTAAGCCTATTAAACCTGAGGTTGAAACTCAGCAAATCATTAAATCTAAAGATTAGGCACTTGATCCTCATTTAAAACAAGTCAGCCAGATTGGTGAGGTTGTACTGTACCTTAAGGTTGCCAGACTTGAAGCAGACACACAAAATATGGTTTGACTTTACCCAAGGCACAATATTCTTACAATGTATTTTACTGGCCATGTCTTAGGTGAAGACAAAGACTACACGGAAAAAAACACAGACTAAAAAGTGAAGAGTAAACATGGATATGCTGGCTGGGTGCCTGTGGCTCAAGCGGCTAAGGCACCAGCCACACATACCAGAGCTGGCGGGTTCAAATCCAGCCCAGGCCTGCCAAACAATGACAACTACAACCAAAAAATAGCGTGGTGTTGTGGCAGGTGCCTGTAGTCCCAGCTACTTGGGAGGCTGAGGCAGGAGAATAGCTTAAGCCCAGGAGTTGGAGGTTGTGAGCTGTGACACCAGGGCACTCTACCCAGGGGGACAGCTTCACGCTCTGTCT
>NW_003852416.1:11433131-11458909 GCF_000181295.1 Otolemur garnettii
AGGAGTTGGAGGTTGTGAGCTGTGACACCAGGGCACTCTACCCAGGGGGACAGCTTCACGCTCTGTCTCAAAAAAAAAAAAAAAAAAAAAAAAAAGGATGCACTATTGAAAGACCTGTAATAATGAATAATTTCTGCTTTGTGGAAAAAGCCCCGAACAATGAAAATATGTAAAAATAAAATGTAATATAGGTATAATATATGAAACATGTAATATAGGTATAATATATGACACATGTCAATTTCTTGTTTTTATTTTCTCAATCTTTGAGGTATTATTTTTATTTGTGGTGTGAATACTTTGTCGATTACAGGTAAAAGTTACACAGTAGATCTCTAGAACTTATTCATTTTGCTTGACTGAAACCCTCTCCCCTTCATTGTTAAAAAATATTACTTTGGCTTTGATCTGTTTCATAAGTATGAAGGGACTATGAAGGCTTTTTTTAATCGTTGCCCTTAAAATTTCTTTACTAGGCTCAGAGCCTGTAGCTGAAGTGGCTAAGGTGCCAGCCACATACACCAGAGCTGGCGGGTTCAAATCCAGCCCAGGCCCACCAAACAACAGTGACAACTACAAACAAAACATAGCCGGGCATTGTGGCAGGCGCCTATAGTCCCAGCTACTTGGGAGGCTGAAACAAGAGAATGGCTTAAGTCCAAGAGTTGGAGGTTGCTGTGAACTGTGAGGCCATAGCACTCTACCTAGGGCGACAGCTTGAGACTCTGTCTCAGAAAAATAAATAAATAAAATAAAATTTCTTTACTTGAAAAAATATGTTTTACATTTCAGAGTGTAAATGTAAAAGCCATACCTTCTTTTTTTTTTTGCAGTTTTTGGCTAGGGCTGGGTTTGAACCCGCCACCTCTGGTATATGGTGCTGGCGCCCTACTCCTTTGAGCAGCAGGCATGGAAAACTTACGTGTTATTTAGAAATGGTGTTTCTCAAGATTTTCCTCTAAAAATAAATTCAAGTGCTCAGCTTCAAAAACTGTTACAAGTTACGCAGAATGGCCAAGCTGAAAAAAGTCAAATGAATTATCAGCCTATTTACAATCCCTTTCCTCTCAAGAGTGTCCAACCTTTTTTTCCCCTTTAGCCATATATCAGAGGAAGAGTTGTCTTGGGAAACGCATTAAATGCGCAAACACTAAAAAAAGCTGATTAGCAAAAAGGAGGTCCCTGCATGCTTTCCCTGAGATCTGACACCCCAGATAAGCAAAAAGCAAATGTCCTCACAAAATCAGCACTGGGTCCTCAGGCTGCAGGCTGAACCTTAGAACTGGTGCTGCCCGTCCACAACGGCCAACCCCCTTCTCTAAGACTAAGTCTTTAAATATCCTCAAAGTCCAACATAAGCTATTTCCAGCAGGGAAGAGGTAAGTTTAGACATTTTCTCCCCCTCTTTATCCCTCAACTCCTGCACAACTCCGCCTGTCTTCAGTGGACGTATTCTAATATGTTTGTTTTTCCATTCCATGGTTGGTAGATTCGCCATCTACTCAGGAAAACTGGTAGCATGATAGAAGGTATAGCTAAAACAAAAACTGGTCTGTAAATATATCTCTTCTTTGCATTTCAGAGCCACTTCAGTATATTGTCATACATTCTGCCCCCAAACAATACTAAAGTTACAGAGTATCAACCTGTTCTATAGCTGTACTGATCTTATAATCTACTGATTTTAAAATTTATAAATTTAGATTACATAAATTTAGGATATATTTAAATTCTAAGTTGATAAATCAATTCAAATTTTTCTTTTCTACTACTTTCTGCTTAAATTCATTTACCTTATTAATAATTCATTCCACAACTATTAGGTGCTACAATTGAACTGGCAGTTCTCCAGAGTGTAAAAAAAAAAAAAATCAATGAGACATTGCCCAGACCCTAAAATACTAACACTTTAGTGGGTTGGATGGGGGCGGGGGGAGGATGGGGAGGAGAGTTTCTTAACCAAGGGTAGCAACGCTGTGTTATTGTGTTTTAAGAGGTGTATTACAGACTCCAAGGAAGGAGCAAAGGAGAAAAATCCCAAAAAGCTCGGTCTAAAAGGAATGGGTAGGTATGGGCATGGGAGGAGGAAGATATCCAAAGACAGTATATTGATATTTAGTGATTAACTTACATTTTAACACATGCATTTACTTTAAAACATTGTACCTAACACAAAAGGGAAATCAAAATAATCACTGGCTAACAGCTTACAGTGATTTGTGTAATCTAAGTTACAGGAAGCCTACGCTCTATTAGCACCACACAGTTGTGTGTCATGTGCTTTTGCTTTCCTTCTAATCTTTTAACTTGCATGCTAAGAAAAGAAACTCAAATGCCATTTATATCCTTTCTTAGAACAATACTTGTTCTTAACACTGTACTAACCAATGACTTAGAAATAAGACCGATTATCTTGAAAGCCAGTCAAATGCAATCTGCTACTACATCATCAGGGAAAGAGGCATAAGAATGTTCCAGGTTAATACTAGGTCAGTAAACAGAGACCCGGTCACGGTGGCACAAGTATACCATACTCTATACTTAATGGCATCAAGTATAAGTATGAAGCATTTAATTAGAAGTGGTGGGAAGAGAAAGAAGTACAGCCTAATCACAAGCATTGTTTTGTAGTTCTAAAGTTCATTGACCCAGAAAGATTAATATATGTGAAAAAGAGTATGGTTATGGATTGGAAAAATGGTTAAAGTGAAAAAATGTACATTTTTTTTGAGATGGCGTCTAGATATATGTATTACCCAGGGTGGTCTCGAACTTCTGGCGTCAAGTGGTCCTCCTGCCTTAGGACATACACAAGTAAAGGCAAAAAAGATGACACATGAAATTGCAAAAACAGATCAGCTATTTTGATCAAGTTTCCATTGTTGAGAAAAGTATGCAAGGTTAATATTGAAGGTTTGTTTCCATATGGAAGTACACAGAGGTAACAAATCTGCATTTAACCATGTTAGGCTGGCATATGGCCAACTTGTAAAGAGCACATATTTTACATAAAGCAAGGGCCATGTGTACTTTATATCCATAAATTCACACCAATAATGAACCTAAGCACTGTCAAAGGAAAAAGGCTCTTAATTTCGAAATGTTCCTACTGAAGTTTAATCCTGGAGTAGGAATTCCCCAGTGAAACCCGCACAGGTACAGTCTCACCTCAGTATCTACAGGGGATTGGTTCCAGGACCTCCAGTGAACACCAAAATCCACAATGCTTATGCCTCAATATAACACAGTGAGACATTTGCATATAACCTACGCACATTTTCCTGTATACCTTCAATCACCTCTAGGTTACTTACAATACCTAATACAATATAAATGGTAATTATACTGTGTTTTTGTTACATTGCTATTTTTGTTTTTCTGGATATTTTTACTTGAGGTGGGTTGGATCTGAGGATGTGAAACCCTTAGATATAGATGGTCAGCAGTAACTTTCTCAGAATATTTAGGAAAAAGGAAGAGGGAAAGCTTATAAGAATTGTTTCTGAACCTCTGATAAGGGAGGCAACAAGAGAATAGTACAAAAACTGGGTGGAGGGGGGAGAGGAGGAGCTAAGAAAGCAGAAGAGCCCATGTAGGGAGCCAAAGGTGACATAAGATAAGATAAGGCGATCAAGTAACTGTGGCGGCTAAGGAGGCCGGGCCACCCCAGAGAGCTGCATGGCTTATTTCAAAGGGGTGGAACACTGAGCAAGTGAACAATTTTGGTTTTGTTTCACTGAAAGTCTGCACAATCCTATAATGGGAAAAGAGTAAAAAAGGGGTGTTTTCCAATATAGAAAACGTTAGAATGCATTAATAATAGCTATCATTTAAAAAAATATTAAAGAAGAACTAAATCAGGATTTATGGCAATACTAGTCAGAGCAAAAATAATTTGACGGTTATGTTAGAAAGGCAGTATGTATACCTTATATATGAAAACGAAGAACAGAACTTTGAAGGAAAAAAATATAAACTCTATGTAAACCCAGAATATTATTTATTGACTGTCCTGATAAAGTTATTTATCCTGTGGACTATGCCATCCTTCAAACAAGACTCTCATAAAATATACTAACAAGAATTTGGGGGTATGTGGATCAGAGTAAGGCTCTTTGCTCCAACTTTTAATTTGGCAGCTTACAGAAATAATTCTCAATGGCTGGGTTTTTAAAACTTACTCCAAGATAAGCAGCACTGTGACTCCTGTGGGCTGTTTCCAAGTTATTAATCTGAAACAGCCCTCAACCCCTTTAAAGTGATTCCTGCTGGTCCGATATAATAAATGATATGCTGCTAAGAAAAAAAGAAGGGAGAAGAGAGACAGAAGGCCCACACTAAGACCTTTCAAAGTTGCTTTTAAGTTTTTTAGAAATTGCAAGTGGGAAGCAATAAGATAATATACACTTCTGTATTTTCCCATTATTGGCTAGAAACCACAAAAGGAATTTTGGAAAGACCTTCTGCCAGGATCAAATTACTTTCTTCAATTGCAAGTTTAAAAGTTGTTACCTTTACTATACTCTTTTTTTTTCCAAAAGAAAAGTAAAAAAAAAAAAAAGGTAAGATCTCAAGCTTTTTATAAATGATTTACTATATTAATCAAATCTATTCACTCTTCTAAGCATTAATACCTTCCTATAGGAATTGGAAAAAGACATTATTCATTCAACAAGGGTTTGCTTTTGCTGTCACACAAAAGTCAAGATGTACCTGATAAACCAGAAAGCAATCAGTGCACCTAGACTGGTACGTTTAATACAGTCAGAACAGAACAACCGCCCCTCTCTCCTCTCCCTCTCTCTCTCCTCCTCTTTCCTCTTCCCTTTCCTTTTTTCCTCTCCTCTTTTCTCCTCCTTAGTGTTGCTCTGCAGCATCCCTCCCCTGGCAATAAAAACCTTTCGTACAATAAAATAAAATAAAATAAAATAAAATAAAATAGAACAGAACAACCATACACGTAGCTTTAACATTTTCGCTTATCAGTTTAAAACCAAAAATTTGTAATAGGGCTCAAAAGAGGAATGTAAACATGCAAACCTCTCAACATAAAGTCATTATATAGATCATACATTTCAGTAATAAAAATTTTATGAACTTAATTACATCTTAAAGCAATATAAACTAAACTTACAAAAGAATTTCTGAATTACAATCATAGTTAATAACTAGAAACCAGTTTTTTTCAATTCACAAGTTGTGCATTAGGGAGAAAAAGTTCTTTCTGCAAGATTATAGAGATCCCCAAACCAAAACAAACAAACAAACAAACAAACAAAAAGACTAACCACTAACAGAGGAAATTAAAAACCTCAAATCATAAAAGCCTTATCTGTCTTTTCTAGAATGCTGAATGGAAAAAGAAAACATTTCCACTGCAACTCTGTAACAACAGGACTACCCTCACAAGAATTTGAGATTTGATTTTACACACCAGGGTGGTCCAGAAAACCTCAAGCCAAGAGAGAAACCTGAAGTGGTCTCAGGTTGGTAGCAACCAGAGACACCTGACAAAAAGGAAACATAAATCCTATCTGGAAAAAGGTGTGCTCAAAATAGATTGCCAAGGATTCCCACAGATAAAAGCCTGCCAAACTTCAAAATTCAGAATTGCAAAGCACATGAGTAAACAAATCACCTTATAATTCAGCAGAAACAATTGAGCAGTTTAACAGCCCCTTCTTCCCCAAAGAACTGTAGACAATGGGACAGATAATTAAACAAAGAATACAAAGTATCTTTACAATGTTCAAAACCCTTAAAGATAGAATTGGAAGCATGAGAACGGTACTATAAAGACCAGTGGATTTTAAAAACTGTGTTGAAAAAACTTAATGAATAGATTAAACAGTATATTAGAACCCGCGTGGAAAGAGAATAAATTGGAATATAGATTTGAAAAAGCTAGCAAGACTAGAGCACAGGGGATCAAACAAATGGAATATGCAAAAGAGAGGTGAAGAGACAGAGTAAAGTTCAACATACCAGAGTTCCTGGAGAGGAAATAGATTGGGGAAGATGTCACACTCAGGGAGATCATGGCAAGAAACTTTCCAGAGTTGTCCAGAGACAGATTGCCTACAAAGGACTGACAATTAGAATAGTAGCAGACTTCAAGATAAAAATTTTAAAAAGCAGTAAGACAAATCTAAGAAGATAACTTTCACCTCAGAATTATATATTCAACAAAACTATCTTTCAAGAGTAAGAGTAAATAAAACACTGTGTAAATAAAGAATAAAGAATGTGTAAATAAAAAAATAAAGAATCTTATAAACTCACTAGAGGAACTTTCAAAGGATGAATTCCAAGAAGGAAAAGCTGAGATGAAAGAAAAACGAGTGAAGAAACTTAAATGAATACATAAGAAAAACCTGACAAAATATAATCTTGAAAACATAATATAAAACAACAGCAATAACAAATATAGGGGGTTAAAAATAAGGCAAAGGCAAACTAAAATCCTACGTAATAATGTCATGTAAGAATGAAAAATGAGAGTGTTTTCAGATTCTTATACTGTTCAGAGAGAAGTTAGCTATTAACTTTAAGAATAGATATTAACATTTAATGGTACCTAATAAAAGATTACCCACAGTGTATTTTTAAAAACCACTAAATCATAGTAAAAAGACAAATAACCTAACTTTTTCCTATTGGTAAAACATCTAAACAGGCACTCAGCAAAAGAATATCCACATGACAGATACACGAGGAAGTACACATCATTATTTATCAGCAGAGAAATAAAACTTAAAACCACGATGAGATACCGCTATGTACCTACTAGTATGACTACAATAAAAAAACTGTTGGTGTCAAGTATTGCAAGAATGTGGAGAATATGGGACTCTTACACACTAATTTGATATGCCAATCAGTACAGGTATTTTGGAAACTGGCATTACCCACAAAAGTTATAGACACATCCTCTATAACCTTGCCACTCCTCTCCGAAACATACCCCAGTGAGTTGCACATAAATGAACACCAAAAGCTACACACAAGAATGTTCGTGGCAGAATAGCCCCAAACTGAAAACAATCTGAATGACCATCAGCAAAATGGATAAATTATCTTTTGTTCATAAAATGGAATACAGTACACATAATAATAAGAATGAACTATCATTACATCCAACAACATGGATGTATCTCACAGAAAAAATGCTGGGCAAAAGGAGTCAGATACAAAAGAGTAGATAATTGAATGATTCCATCTCAATCCAGTTTTGAAACAGGCAACACCACCGTATTGAATTGTACCTCAGGATCACGGATACCTCGTGGGGAAGGAGGAAGTGCCTGAGGAGGCACTCAAGGTGTTTCTGGTGTTCTACTTCTTAATCTAAGTGAGATTGTGTTTAACTACTCAGCAGGAAGACATAATGAATTAAGAGAGTCTCAGAATTTACATCTCAAATTAGCATACTACATACTCCAATTCTCCACATCAAGAATACCATGAATTGATTGAAATGTACAGTGTAGCTTAAATTATCACATTTAGTCACCACGGCCAATAGCAGCAGTACAGATATTCCATTGTCTGAATTCAACAGTCTTTTCCATCTTCAGAACCTGATACCAATTTTCAGTAATTAGAAAATATTTTCTACAAATTCATAAAACATTTAAATCTTAAATTAGGCCTCATAGTCATTTTAAAAAATTAACACAGTCTTGGTGTCTGCAGCTCAAGCAGCTTAAGGTGCCAGCCACATGAACTGGAGCTGGTGGGTTCGAATCCAGCCCAGGCCTGCCAAACAACAACAACAACTACAACCCCCCAAAAAATAGCCAGGTGTTGTGGCAGGCACCTGTAATCCCAGCTACTTGGGAGGCTGAGGCAAGAGAATCACTTAAGCCCAAGAGCTGGAGCTTGCTGTGAGCTGTGACGCCATAGCACTCTACCCAGGGTGATAGCTTGAGACTCTGTCTCAAAAAAAAAATAAAAAAGTAGGACATTGTTACATTAAATTATGTAAAATCAAAATAAAACCCAGATTGCAACTCACAGCAAATAATCAGAAATTTTTTCCCTTTATCACATTCTCTCTGCTGGGTTAAGATTCTGAAATTTCAACTCAGCGCCTGTGGCTCAAGCGGCTAAGGCACCAGCCACATACACCTAAGGTGGGGGGTTCGAATCCAGCCCGGGGCCTGCCAAACAACAATGATGGCTGCAACCAAAAATAGCCAGGCATTGTGGTGGGCGCCTGTGGTCCCAGCTACTTGGGAGGCTGAGGCAGGAGACTCGCTTGAGCCCAGGAGTTGGAGGTTGCTGTGAGCTGTGATGCCATAGCACTCTACCCAGGGCGACAGCTTGCGGCTCTGTCTCAAAAAAAAAAAAAAAAAAAAAAGATTCTGAAATTTCTATTCAAAACAAACACATTTCAGTGTTATATTCTCTTGCCCTGTCATAAGAGAATTTTCTGAATTCTCAGTATAACAGAAACTTTACATTCATACTATCTCACTTTTGCCTAACACCATTGTTCAACTAGCTGTTAACAGTGTGATAAGGGGGCTTGGCACCTATAGCACAGTGGCTATGCTGCCAGCCACATGCACTGAGGCTGGTGAGTTCAAGTCCCTGGCCCAGGCCAGCTAAACAATGACAACTGCAATAAGAAAATAGCCAGGTGTTGTGGTGGGTGCCTGAGAGGCTGAGGCAAGAGAACTGCTTTCAGGTGTCCTCAAACTACAGCCCACGGGCCACATGAGGCCCGCCGAGGACATTTATCCAGTCCGCCGGGTGTTTTTACGCCACTGCTTGTCCTGCATAGCAGCCGACTAGTCCTGGGGTCCGTAGTCCAGCCCTCCAACCGTCTGAGGGACAGTGAACTGGCCCCCTGTTTAAAAAGTTTGAGGACCCCTGGTTAAGCCCAAGAATTTGAGGTTGCCGTGAGCTGTGATGTCCAGGCACCCTACCGAGGGTAACGTAGTAAGACTCTGTCTTAAAAAAAAATAACACAAAACAACAATGTTTTGTGTTAGATATGGGAACACATCTACTGGTAGAATGATACTTTCTGAAACAGTATTGAACAGCAAAGACTGGAAGGAAGATTCCTAGAAAAAAAAACAGATTTTGTCTCATTCACTACCTTACTAAAATTGGTTAACATTTCGATCATTTTTGTGGGTATAATTCAATTTTTTGACAGCGTCTGTCACCTAGGCTGGAGTGCAGGGGTCAATCATAGGTTACCATAACCTTGAATTCCTGGCTCAAGTGATCCTCCTGCCTCAGCCTCCTGAGTAGCTGGGACTAAAGGCATGTACCACACCTGGCTAATTTTCCATTCTTTTGTAGAGAGGAGGTCTCCCTGTGTTGCCCAGACTGGTCTCAAACTCCTGACATCAAGCAATTCTCCTACTTCAGCCTCCCAAAATGCTGGGATTACAGGTGCAAGCCACCTCGCCCAAACCATACTTTCAAATACAGTGGAACCTCTGTAAGTTGACCACCCAAGGGACTGTAACAAACTGGTCAATGTACAGAGGTGGTCAATATAAGGAACAAGGCTTACTGCATGTACATGTGATGCATAACAGGTCTGTGAAAATTAGGTCAACTTAAGGAGGTGATTAATTATGGATGATCTCACAGGCGTCCTCAAACTACGGCCCGCAGGCCTCATGCAGCCCACCTACCACATTTTATGCGGCCTGCTGTGTGTTTTTGCCACTGCTGCCTGTCCTGCTTAGCAGCTGACTCACCTGGGGCCCACAGTCCAGCCCTCCAACAGTCTGAGGGACAGTGAACTGACTGGCCCCCTGTTTAAAAAGTTTGAGGACCCCTGATCTAGGAGTAAGCAGAATTGGGTTATAGCTTTGACTCTAACTCACAAGTCAGAACTGGTTAGAATCTAGCTGATTCTAACTTACAAAATTATTTTGGCCAAGTTATTCAGTCTTTCTGAGCCTCACTTTGCTCAAATAAAAATAAAAGGATTGAATTAGATGCCCTTGGCTCAGTGCCTGTGGCTCAAGTGGCTAAGGCACCAGCCACATGCACCTATGGTGGTGGGTTTGAATCCAGCCGGGGCCTGCCAAACAATAATGACGGCCGCAACCAAAAAATAGCCCAGCGTTGTGGCAAGCGCCTGTGGTCCCAGCTACTTGGGAGGCTGAGACAGGAGACTCACTTGAGCCCAGGAGTTGGAGGATGCTGTGAGCTGTGATGCCACAGCACTCTACCCAGGGGGACAGCTTGCTTGAGGCTCTGTCTCAAAAAAAAAAAAAGAATTAGATGCCCTCAAAGATTTAATTCTAATATTCTGTAAATCTAGTGAAGAATATATCAGACTAGAAATGTACATGGATGATATTATCAGATAAAGATAGTAAGCAATACAAAAGCAAATAGTTAATCCCTAATTGGCCAGGCTATTTAGGTCCCTGTGCAAATAAATATTCCTTATTCTTCTACAAGCACCAAAATTTCATCTGTGTATTTCGGCATTATATGCACTACAGAAAGAGTTTACCCTTTGTTAAGTACCTATTTGCTTTATTCTTTATAAAAGTACCTCAAGATACTATCATTGTCTATTCCCAAAGGAAAGTTGACTCCAGCAAGTCTTCTCTCAAACTTTTAGGGTCAACTAGCAGGAAGAAAAACACAACACATACATAATAAAAAATAAAAAATAAACAACAACAGCAACAAAAACCTAAAAAGAATACACCGAACAAGCTACACAATCCTTTTCTAGGCTGCACTATACCAGTAACAGTGAGTATGGCTAAGTCAATCCCTAAGCCCCTACCAGGAAGCCATCAGCAATACCTGGGTCCACTGTGGCTACAGTTTGCGGCTCTGCTCGATGAATCTACCGTCTGAAACACTGTGCCTTCATCCTTCCAAATCAAACGGCTTGGCAGGCTCACCTCCTTTTCATCTTTCATATTATACATTGGGACTTTGAGAGTAATAGGCGCTAATATGAGAGAGACAACTGCCACTCTGTCATAGCATGGAACTCAGGCTCAGGGAACATCAAACACAGTTGAAAGGACCTTAAAGGCCATCTAGCCCAATTCTCTTGTCACTTGTGAGAATTCAGAAGTACCTAAGGTGACTAGGGTCACACAGAATGTCTATCTCCTAACCTGAGTCTAGTAGTCTTTCAACTTTCATGAAGTTGCCTCTCATTTGAAAGAATGCTCCAATTGGAATCTTCCCTCCTGGGAACATGTGGTCATTCCTCTGTGTCATCAATGAAACATTCTACCTCAACTGAGATACTAAAACATTTCTAAGCTCTCTGTCTAAATGTCAAGAAATGAAATTTGTGCTGATATGAGCAATCTACTAGTGTATTGTTGGGCTTAAAACAGACATCAAAGTACAAAACCCTAAGGAAATAATACTTAGGATTATTTGTTCCAGTGTCAATCAAAACTTTTAAGATAATGAGATGAAAGAAATATCCTGAAGTTGTCCTAAAGCTTTGAGAGAGAACAGAATACTGCAATGGGTAGAATGAGGAACGAGCATTTGATTCTTTATAAAAGAACTGTATGTTTGTAAATGAAATAAGAGAAGTGCTTTAATTGTAGCACTAGTCTAAAACAACCAAGTGCTTTTGGGACCTTCTTTTAAAAATTTATTCAGAGGGAGTTTCTCCTCGGCATTCAGTTTTTGTAGCACGTAGACTCCATATTTAATCCACTCTCTGCCTACAGCCTAGTATTCAGCTATTTTTCACATTCTCATCTGGGCATGGATCCAACCTTTTGCTCCATGAAATACTGGAATAAACCTTAATATATCAGAAAATGAGAAAAACTAAATGAACAGAAGGAAAGCAAATACATTTTCACACAAAGTACAGGATGCAGCTGTGATCTGTCAAGCTTACAGGACTATCTCCTTAGCTAACAGCAAAGTTACAGGACTTTTCAGCTGAACAGGAAGTAGCCAGCTAAAAAATACCAACCTTCCCAAGCCAGTTCTACCCCCCTTCCCATTTCCAGCACACATTCACCCTTTGACCAAGCCTGTGTAATATGCCCAATTCAAGTAGCCATGATGAAGAGTCAGCAAGTACTTTGGGAGTTCACACAGTAATCTTTAATCACAATGTCCCCAATTAAAAACCCATGTGGGACAATGTGTTGGTTGCTTCTTTTAATAAACAGGTTGTAACAAGAATGGCAAGGTCAGTTTTAGCCCTAAGAAATCCATTTGTTATGAACGATCTTTAGCATCCCATTTCTGAAAGTTCTTTCTATAGTACTAAAATATAACTAAAAAATAAAATTTCCTTTTCTCCCCCTTCACAGGACACTATAAGAACTAACTGTCAGGGTACACCTAACCCAGGCCCAAGGCAGTGTAAGTGAGAAGGGATCGAACACGTGATTTATAAGTGACTTATTATATATAACTTGTAAGTTTTAATTTAAAAGGAGGAGACTTAGTCAAGCAAAGCAGCAGCACAGTACTCTAGGCACTGGGAGAGATTTTGGGACTGATGATAATTTAACAATAGAATGGCAGGTCCTTTCTACAGCTCCAACTTCAGAATGGGTTTGTGATACTGAACACAATCGTTTGGACAGATACGTAGATGTTGATTAGAGGTGCCCCCATGCATCAGGCAGGAGATCATGTTCCAAAGGGCAGTTCTACACACATAACCAAGAAAGGCTCAAAATAAAGGAAATAGTGGCACACCCAAATGGGTGTGTTCAGAAAAGAGAGGAAGTGGTGAGCATTTTTAAACCAAGAAAACGTTACAGAATTACTTTCAAAACAATGCCCTTTCAATGTCTTTTCATCTCCCTGCTCACCTTCTGAATCAGAGGAGAACATAGTAGAGTTTCACAAGGTGCTGTCACCATGGGTATGACACACAGAAACAGAGCAGATGCTTACACAGGAAGGCACCATCTTGTCAATTAGATGATACACATTAGAAAAGAAAAGATCTCCAAACGCAAAAAGCAGTGAAGGGACAGACACATGGAACAGAAAGAAGGAACTCTTTCTGAGTCCCTGCCCTCTCCCAAAGCAGGCTCCACACTTTATGAACAGCTGGGAAATTTCCTTTTGGCAGGAAAAGATGACTTCTTAGTTCACATAAAGTGGAAATGACAAAAACTGATTGCATCACGCAGAAAAAAGGTGTTTCCTGAAGAAAGGAGACAGAGCACTGCCTTTATTTGCCAAAAAAAAGAAAGAAAAAAGAAAAAAACACACACACAAAAAGGGAAAATAACATACATAGCAAGCAAAAAAGATAAAAAATTTTAAGAGATGAAGTGAAGGAGAAAATAATTAAATCCAAGAAATGTTTCATGGCAGGAGTTAGTCCCACTGGGATAATCGTTTTGTCCTGGGGGTCATCTCAAGAACGGAGATGTTTAAGGAGAATGATAACATATTTCTACCTTATATTTATGCAGGGATTTTTATCTATAATTTTGGAAAATGAATATCTAACTTCAGCTTTTCATATGTAGTTACTAACTTATCACTAACTCTTATAGTTCAGATTATGTCAAAGATTGATACTTGAATGGTTTACTCTTTTAATTATTCTGATTCTCAACAAGTATATCCCTTCGTTCAACAAAAAGTATTCTGAGCGCCCACTATATGAACCATTTTACATGCTGGGGACAATCTCCCTGCTTAGTTATGTTTTACTGACCAGAGTAGGGTTTTCAAACTTTACTGCAAATTATAATCACATGAGGAGGTTTAAAATTTTTTTTACAATACCTGGACTGCACCCCTTACCATTTAAATCAGAATCTTGGAGGTAAGGCCCAGACATCAGAAGTTTTTGGCTCCCCAGTTGACACCAAAGAATAATGTTTTAGTACCAGAAGAATTACAGCATTAGTTCCAAATTTTAGGTCTTTATAAGAAAAGAGAATAAACATAAAGAATCCCTAGAAATAGATTCCCCTACATTCTCTCAATTCTATCAACCAAAAGTAAGGTTCATTGAGGGCACAGGACAATTTTCCCAGTGGGAATGTGAGATCTGTTACCTGCAGCAGCACCTCCTCCACCTGCTACCCTAGACAAAGTACTTCCCCTGTGGGGTGCTATCAAGCTTGCCCTTTCTGCCTGAGCATCTAGGGTACTCTAAGTCAGAAATTAATAGCCATCTTGGGATACGTTGACACAGATGAAGAGCTACCTCTATAATATAATAAAGAGAGTATAAGAATGTTCATTAAATTCTACTTAGCTTATTACTTTTTTAGCCTTAAGATGAAAAAGTCACATCAATATCCAAATCAGCAAGAGAGGGTTAGGCATCATTATTCAAGATATACACTAGGGGGGAAAAAAATCAAATAATCCCAAATCAAGAGGTTTTGGTTCTTATGGAAAGAATATATCCTTAGGAAATGAGTATTATTAATAGTGTTGTACAATTAAAAGAGACAAAAGCCAAAGCATAAGCACAAATATAAAATCCTTTATAAAGCAAAATATATCCCTTTAAATTTCATATGCCCATAAAAACATTTATTTATAAAGCCATTTACATCAACTAGTATGGGTAAAGTGGTAACATCTAATTTTTCCTCAGGAAAGGATATTCTATGTATTTAAATGTCATTAAAACTAAAAAGTTGGGCTTGGTGCCCATAGCACAGTGGTTAAGGCGCCAGCCACAAACACCGAGGGTGGCGGGTTCAAACCCGGTCCAGGTCTGCTAAACAATGACAACTGCTACAAAAAATAGCCGGGTGTTGTGGCGGGTGCCTATAGTCCCACCTACTTAGGAGGCTGAGGTAAAAGAATTGCTTAAGCCCAAGAGTTTGAGGTTGCTGTGATGCTACGGCAGTCTACCTAGGGTGACATAGTGAGACACTGTTCCAACAACAAAAAAGTTGATGCACATAATTCTAAAGAGTTCCCATTCTGGACCTGCACAGAAACTTCTAGAGCACATTCTTACTACTTTAAAAGCTGCATGTACAAAGCATGCCATTCCCTAGGTTCAAATCCCTGTTCCAGTTCACTATACCCAAGGCCTCCCCTTTAGTTTATTCCCAAGTCCTTTGGGCATGTCAGAGATCCCTTCTTGGTTATTTACCTCTCAGATGAGTGGCTGTTTTTCTCAATGTTTAGGCCATGTGTTACAATATCCACGATACTCACTTGTTATTATAGTATTCACATTTTTGAAATTTTTCAAGTGAATATTCTGAAGGTTTAAGTATGTCCCATTAGGATGTTCTAAGAATATACCTGGTAATAGTATAGACCATGATTTAAAAAAACAACATAATGGAGTTTGGCGCCTGTAGCACAGTGGTTATGGCTCCAGCCACATACACCAAGGGTGGTAGGTTGGAACACAGCCTGGGCCAGCAAATCAACTGCAACAAAAAATAGAAAAAATAGCTGGGCGTTGTGACAGGCGCCTTGTGTCACAGCTGCTTGGCAGGCTGAGGCAAGAGAATAGCTTAAGCCCAAGAACTGGAGGTTGCTATGAGCTATAATGCCACGGCACTCTACTGAGGGTGACACAGTAAGATTCTGTCTCAAAAACAACAACAAAAAACAACACAATGGAAAAGTAACATCATACAGAAAATTTGCATTTCTAAGGGTAGAGCATTCACTATAGTACTTTTAATACTTCCTAACATGGCTTGGCACCTGTGGCTTAAGCAGCTACCAGCCACATATACCTGAGCTGATGGGTTCAAATCCAGTCCAGACCTGTGTGGCAGGCGCCTGTAGTCCCAGCTACTTGGGAGGCGGAGGCAGGAGAATTGTTTGAGCCCAGGAGTTGGAGTTGCTTGAGCTGTGTTGCCACAGCACCCTACCCAGGGCAACAGCTTGAGGCTCTGTCCAAAAAAAAAAACTCCCTAACATGTAATGTTTATATACATAATCAACCTGTGTTACCAAAAAAACCATTTACGTTTTCAAGACCTCTTTCTCTAATCTAGGAATAAGTTATAAAAGATCTCACAGCCAATAAAACCCCACAGAAGAACCAAAAAGCCCTTCTTGGTCAGTAAAAATGCTTTCCTGCATCTTCTCAAAGGAAGGAGAATTGTCCAGAGGAACGATTAATGGCAACTATTTTTGGATAAATAACAATGTAATGTATTCAGTGCACAGAAAAGTTAATTGACACATAATACCCAATTAGAAAAATGTGGAACAGAGTTAAAGAGGAGTTGATGTGGGTATGGAGAAAGAATATCTGAGTACCACAGTTTTCTTAAGAAATGCACTGAATTACTATCCCCACCCTCCCTCTTATCAAAGGCATCCAAAGATTTTACAACCAAAGGAACTCCTGAGGAAACCACTGGAAACTGTTAATAACCTAGTGTTTCCTTATACCACTGACCACAGGAATCCAAACAACTTTCTAATAAAGGCACAAGTCTGGAAAGAACCAAAGATAATCTAATTATAATACCATCTTCCCACTAGTATATAATCTCATATCCCTCCCTGTGGAGGCTGAAGACCACCAATCAAAAGGACCCCAGTGAGGGGACTTTGAAAGAAAATGGGATACAAAACAACTTCAAGTTTTACTTGGTAGAGGTTGTAGGTAAGGATCTTGGAATTTAAATTGTGCTGGTGGTTCCAAATTCATTACTTTCAAGAATTCACTTAGAGTTGAGTAGATAAAAAAATCTGGTTTGTACATTTCCATTTCCACCTGTTAACTCATGGTCAGATCAAATTAATACTCTAAATCAAAATTAATTTTTCACTTTCTATTCCAATTCCTGGAATTATTTTGTAAAAAATCCATTCCTTCCCCAAGCATAAGGAAAAGCATTCTTCTACTTCTAAAAATTATTACTCATATGTCTACTATTTGTGTGACTGGGGAAAAAAATCCAAACTTCAGATGGGGTGTCATCTTCAAAATAGTTCTAATTCCTTATACATTACAAAATGGAAGACTCATTCTTTTAATTCTTGCTAGTTCTTACATGCATTTTCTTGCTTTTTATTAATGTTGCTATTCAAGTCTGAAATTGGTCATTAGAGGAATGGACTGATTAGAAAACACACCATTCAATCCAGGAACAGAAAGTTTGCAAATGCAAAGTAGACATAAGGAACTCTCTGGTGTGCAATTTATTCCGGAAAGTAAAGAATATTTACATTTGAGGATCACCAGAACCTGTTGTGAATTATGTCAGTTTAAGAATTAAGTGTCCCCTACACCTGGGAGCTGAAGGAGGGTGGCAGTGATGCAGTTAGTCATCTCATTAAGAACACTTGGAATTGTGAAGTGATTTTACATGAGTGTCTCTGCTGACTTATAAAAATCTGTTTGCAATTTAACAGCCTTCAGGTCTAAGCTCATATGTATGCTACCACAGGCATTATATTAGTCTGCATGTTCAGCTAGGCCAAAAGATTTCATAGCGGTTAGCATGGATTTACAATAAATGCTCCATTTTACCATTACTGTCTTATTCCATTGAGAAAATTGGCATGATCAGCTTTTATGTCATCTAATAAAATACACTATGCAAAGAAAGTTGAGATTAAAGTTAAACAGCTGCTTTTATCTGCATAGTGCCTTCTAGTCGACAATGATTTTTTCACATTTATTTTATGTAATGGTCAAAACAACTTTTTAAAATTACAGTTCCATTACATAGGCTGACATCCATCTTGTGGCTTAGAGAAGTTAAGGGATTTACTGGAAGACAGAGTTAGCAAGTGGCTGAGTTAGAACTGGACTCTAAATCTTCTGATGACTGCCTCTGTGTGTTACTACACTTGATCTTGGCCAAAAGGCCCAGAAGCAATGACTCGTGTTACTAGACAGGTAAGCTGCCATTGTTTTGTTTTGTTTTTAAACCTGGGCTTTTCTTAAACTTATACTGGGGGGCGAGGGTAGGGGTGTGGGAAATCAAGGAAAAATGCAGGTTATTATTGTAAATATTCATTAAAGACTTTTTTTTTTTTTTGAGACAGAGCCTCAAGCTGTCCCCCTGGGTAGAGTGCCGTGGCATTACAGCTCACAGCAACCTCCAACTCCTGGGCTCAAGCGAGTCTCTTGCCTCCGCCTCCCAAGTAGCTGGGACCACAGGCGCCCGCCACAACGCCCGGCTATTTTTTGGTTGCAGCCGTCATTGTTGTTTGGTGGGTCCGGGCTGGGGATTCGAACCCGCCACCTCAGGTGTACGTGGCTGGCGCCTTAGCCGGTTGAGCTATAGGCGCCGAGCCTCATTAAAGACTTTTAACCTTAGATAATACCATGACCCAAGTAACTTATACTGTGAAATTTGACAACCCATATTTTTGATCGACTGCCAATTATGGAACACTGTATTCAGTACCTAGCCTCAAATACACATATTTTTAAGCAAAGTAGTATTTAGGAAGTACCACATGTAGTGTTTCTGAAATTAAGGAGAACAGTGATAAGTAGATGAGTATTTTATGAAAAGACATTGATTTACCACTATTTTCTATGCTTACACAGTGCCATAATAATTCAGAACACAGTTCAATCACATATTGTAAATATACCTGCCTGGATTTTCATCATCATAACATTTCTGTTTCTTGTCCTTCTGGTACTTTTTCCGGTTTTGACATTGTATCAGGAAAGATTTCAGCAGCATTATAATAACATCTAATATTATTTGACACTTACTACATGCTAAACACTTTCATGGATTTCATCTGAGAATGAGAAAACTGGCTTTCTCTCAAGGCAGTGGTTCTCAACCTTCCTAATGCCACAATGTATTTTCATTGTTAAAAAGGGGTCGCGACCCACAGGTTGAGAACCGCTGTCTCAAGGCCTTATGGCTAGTGGAGTGACAGTTCTGGAGTAACAATCTAGTGCCTCTAACTCTAAACCCAGTGCTCCTTCCATTACACACAAATAATATTGGCATTATTTGATAGCAGTAAAATATTGTGTGTCTAAGAATTACAGCTCTTAATCTTTATAATACATTTGATTTCCGAAAACATAAGTCATACATACTCATATTTATATATCTTTCCCCAAAAGTAGACGGGATTGCGGTTTGTCAGGTACTCAGATACTCTCTCACACATCTTCTCATAATATATACACAAATATTCTTGTTCACATTTTCTACAAAAACTGGTATTACATATTCTATTCTACAGCTTAGTTATTATAAATTAACAATATACAATGGGCTTTTAATTTTCAGAGAATATACAGAGAATGACCTCATTCTTTAATAGCTGTAGTATGTTGACCATGCCATAGTCATCACCCATTTCCAGGTTGATCTTTTTTTAATCATGCTATAATGAACATCTTTATACCTATACTTTGCATATTTATTGGAAGTAAAATATAGATTCCTAGAAAGGTAACTGAGGAGTCAAAGTGTAGGCACGTTAAACCTCTGATAAATACTGACAACAAATTGCTTCCATAAAAGCTAAAATTTATGAACACTCTTACCACCATGTATACATTAGAATTAAACATTCATTTAAATTTTCGGTCCTACAGGTAGTTTAGTCACTCTGATTTTGCCTACTGATGTAACGATCAAGGAAAATGAATCAGTTGATCCATTATATTCCCCAAGATTAGACTCATGATGGTCAGTGACGGTTCCAATTACTGAATGTTTTTTTTTTAATCGAGCTGTAAAAACAAATTAATAGTTCAAGTACATCCTGTGACAACATAAACTTTACTACTTTATGCATAGAAAAGCAATAGTTTTGGGTACTAAGAGCAAATGCACTGGATTCTGACAAGTAGTACTAGAAATATAGACATAGGCTCGGCGCCTGTGGCTCAAGCGGCTAAGGCGCCAGCCACATACACCTAAGGTGGTGGGTTCAAATCGACCCCGGCCCACCAAAACAACAACGATGGCTGCAACCAAAAAACAGCCGGGCATTGTGGCAGGGGCCTGTGGTCCCAGCTACTTAGGAGGCTGAGGCAAAAGACTCACTTGAGCCCAGGAGTTGGAGGTTGCTGTGAGCTGTGATGCCACGGCACTCTACCTAGAGGGACAGCTTGAGGCTCTGTCTCAAAAAAAAAAAGAAAGAAAGAAATATAGACATAAAATTTGACTAGGTATGTAACAGTAACCTTTATAGAATCCAGATAGTTTCCAATAGTAACAACCAAAAAGACAATATAGGGAGAAATGCTCACTGAAAAGAAGGTATCATACCCTATTATCACTTGCCACAAAAAGAAAATCCACATTATACCCAAGCAGAAACTGGCATTATGTAAATTCATCTACTTAAAAATGAATCCAAGACCATTCTTTTTATTACTATTTAGTTAAAAATTTTAAAATGTGGGAAGATCACTATGGTAAATCGTTGAGTTTATTTTCCCCCTTCTGCTATGATCTTATGCTCTCAGCCATCTGGCTTGTATTTACCGTACTACTGGGAAGCTATGTTTGCTCACTAACAAAAGCTCTATCTTTTCCTATTGTGTTTGCACAGTTATTCCCATGTGCTGTTTTTCATTTTCTAAACCAGGTACTTTGCCCACTTCAGAACAGATTCTTGAAGGCTTCATTATTATTTATCATAACATGTTATCCTTCCTTACAATATGGCTGGTCCTGTACTCCATTTAAACAATGATTTCTGCAAACTCTAAGGGAATTCCCCTTATCCACATCAACATCTCCAGCAACACTGTTTCTGAAAGTACCTTCGTGTCCTTTTCATTTGAGTCAGTTACTTTCTTTACTAGTAAATATAACCTCTGAAATTATTTTCAGGCTTAAAAAATTATTTATTCATTTATTTATGGTTTTGATATAAGCTACTTGTTAAAATAATCGATATCTTTATTCACAGAAGAGGCCTGCACTTTAAGAAAGCTAATGTGTTACCCTAAACACTTTGTAGCATAGACCATTAGGCTGAAACAGACATATTACCAGCAGCAATTCTTTGGTCCCTACCTCTTACTCATTTTCCAGACAGAGGCAGTATCAAAGATACCTTTAAAAAAAGCACATTGAAGGGAGGGGGGTGGGTCAATAGAGGGAGGGCTGATAGGGGGACCACACCTATGGAGCATATTGCAAATACAAGTTGGATCTACCAGGTGTAGAACACAAACTTCTTAATCCTATAAGTGGGTAACTGAGGTGAAGGCTATGTTGTTTAGTAGGATGTAAGCACTCCAATTTGTACAAATAATCAACACATTGGATCCCATAATGGCATAAATGTATTTATGATCAATGTACAAATGACTTAATCAAAAAAAGAACATCAATGGTGTATTTAAAACTTTTAATTTACTTATGAAATAAATGAAACTCTCACATAATGAAATATTCAAAGGTCTAAAAAAAAGCCAAACTGTGCAAAGGAATCTACACAATGAAGTTAGTCTCTCTCAATCCCAACCTTGACCTTCTTTCTAGAAGAAACTCCTTTTGCCAATTTCTTGTGTTTCTTCCTATGTACCTCCTTTCATCTGTTTTTAAAAAACTGTAGAATGCACACTTTCCTATATCCTGCCTTATTACCCTTAATAGCATATAACATATATTCTATTTTAGGACTTAGCTCTCAATTTATTTTCAAATGGTTAGACGGTATTCCACTGATACATTACTATCAACAAATTTCCTACAACAGGCATACAGATTTTTGCCTAATATTTTGTTATTATAATGCTGAATTTGTTTATACTTCTTTGGACAATTATACACAGTTTGTACAATAACTTTTAAGGAACCACGACAATGTTTTCCACAGCATTCTACACCATTTACATTCCCACCAGCAATTTGCAATTTCTCTACACCCTCCCCAACACCTGCTATTTCCTATTTTTGATAACAGCCATCTTAACGGATGTGAAGTGATATCTCATTGTGGCTTCAATTTGTATTTCCCTAATGACTAGAGACGTTGAGCATCTCTTCATGTATTTATTAGCCCCATGTACTTTTTCTTTGGAGAAACACCTATTTGAGTCCTTTACCCATTTTTGAACTGGGTGAGTTGTTTTTGTTGAGTTATACAAGTTCTTTAGATATTCTGGATATCAGTCCCTTATCAGATAAATCATTTGAAACTATTTCCTCCATTTGGCAAATATGTCCCTCTTAGTAGTATCCTGTAATGCATAAATGCTTTTAATTCGAATGAAGTCAAATTTATCTATTTTTCCTTTTGTTGACTATCATTTTGCAGTCATATCCAAGGAATCATTACCACATATGATGTCACAAAGGTTTTCCTATTTTTTTAAGAAAGAGCCTATGGCTCGGTGCCTGTTGCTCAGTAGTTAGGGCACGTGCCACATACACCGGGTCTGGTAGGTTTGAACCTGGCCCGGGCCTGCTAAAAAAAACAATGACAACTACAACCAAAAAAACAGGCACTGTGGCAGGCACTTGTAGTCTCAGCTATTTGGGAGGCTGAGGCAAGAAAATTGCTTAAGCCCAAGAGTTTGAGGATGTTGTGAGCTCTGATATTATAGTACTCTACCGAAAGTGACATAGTGAGATTCTGCCTAAAATAAAAAAAGAGAGAGAGTGCCTTACAATTTTAGCTCTTTAATCCATTTTGAGTTAATGGAGTTAATGTTTACATATGGTGTAAGGGCCTTGCTTCAGTGCTTTGCATGAGGACATCAGTTTTCCCAGAACTATCTGTTGAAAAAGACTATTTTTTTCCCATTGAGTGGTGTTGGCACTCTTTTTTTTTTTTTTTTGAGACAGAGTCTCAAGCTGTCCCCCCTGCTATGGTATCACAGCTCACAGCAACCTCCAACTCCTGGGCTCAAGCGAGTCTACTGCCTCCGCCTCTCAAGTAGCTGGGACCACAGGCGCCCGCCACAACGCCTGGCTATTTTTTTTTTTTGGTTGCAGCTGTCATCGTTGTTTGGCGGGCCTGGGCTGGATTCGAACCCGCCACCTTAGGTGTATGTGGCTGGCACCTTAGCCACTTGAGCCACAGGTGCCGGTGTTGGCACTCTTGTCAAAAATCAATTGACTGTATATGTGAGACTTAAATTCTGGGACATGTTAATTTTGATACTGCCAAATTACCCTCCAAATCAGATGTACCAATTTACACTCCCATTGATATATGATAGGAATCTTTTTCTGTATTATCGAAACACCATTCCTGAGAGCTGTATAACATAGCTTGAGATAGGACAGATTTCATATTATACTTAGATAAATCTAAATCTTTTTAAAGCATAGTATGGGCCAGGCGCTGCCTCATGCCTATAATCCTAGCACTCTAGGAGGCCGAGAAGAGTGGATTGCCTGAGCTCACGAGTTTGAGACCAGCCCGACTCTTAAAAAGAAATACCTGGATGGCACCTGTAGTCCCAGCTACTTTGGAGGCTGAGTCAAGAGACTCCCTTGAGCCCAAGAGTTTGAGATTGCTGTGAGCTATGACACCACAGCACTCCAGCAAGGGTGACGAAGTAAGACTATGTCTCACCCAAAAAAAAAAGCTTAGTGTTTTTTTTTCTCTAATGAGACAGTCGTACTTTTTTTTTTCTTTAAAGGCAGAGTCTCACTTTGTCACCCTCAGTAGAGTGCTGTGCCGTCACAGCTCACAGCAAGCTCCAGCCCTTGGGCTTAGACGATTCTCTTGCCTCAGCTTCCCACCAAGCTGGGACCACAGGCGCCTGCCACAATGCCCAGCTATTTTTTTGTGGCAGTTTGGCCAGGGCCAGGTTTGAACTCGCCACCCTGGGTATATGGGGCCGGCACCCTACTCACTGAGCCACAGGTGCCGCCCTTATTTTTTAAGAAAGACAGTCATTCTTCTTGAGTCTTCATGTAAAAATGCATCCTTATTTTTGGCTTATCAGCCCACAATACCCCCAGGATAATTATATGATTTGGAATACACATTAAATAATTTTTTTTCAGTGAGAAATCACTGGAATTTAGTTTTTCATTCTGCTTCTATGGAGCTATCTCATTCATTCCTCATTCTGCAACTGAGTCTTTTCCTATAACTGTTTTTTCTCATTTTACTACAAGATATCAGTAAAGTGCACAAGTTTTTATATTCGTACAAAATTACTCACTTAAGACTCTCAAAGAAGGCCGGGAACCATGGCTCACACCTGTAATCCTAGCATTCTGGGAGGCTAAGGCGGGTGGATCCCCTGAGCTGGGGAGTTCCAGACCAGCCTGACTAAAAATAGAAAAATTAGCCAAGTATTGTGGCAGGAGCCTGTAGTCCCACCTACTAGGGGAGGTGGAGGCAATAGGGTCTCTTAAGCCCAATAGTTTGAGGTTGCTATGAGTTATTATGTCATGGCACTTTACCTGGGGTGAAAAAAAGATTCAACAGGGAATTTACCTAACAAATGCAAACACTGTAATCTAATTGTTTGTACCCTCAAATTAATCTGAAATAGAAAAGAAAAAATAATTTTTTAAAAAAGATTCAAACAAGAATACTACAAGATACAATTTTTACTTACAAAATGGTTTTTATATAAGGATACATTTAAAAACTAGGGCTCAACCTACAGAGATTCTGACTTAGAAGAACAGGAATGGGACCCAGACATACATGTTTGGAAAATGATAATATCTGATTTCAATGCATTTTCTAGCTTAAAAACCACTAAAACTCATGGCAGCACCCACAGCTCAGTGGGTAGGGAGCTGGCCACATATACCGGCACAGCTAAAACAACGACAACTACAACAACAACAACAACAACAACAAAATAGCCAGGTCTTAGGGCGGGCGTCTATAATCCTGTAATCCCAGCTACTTGGGAGGCTGAAGCAAGAGAATCGCTTAAGCCTAAAAGTTGGAGGTTGCTGAGAGCTGTGACAGCACGGCATTCTACCCAGGGCGACAGCTTGAGACTCTGTCTCAAAAAAAAAAAAAACCCACTAAAACTCAACTGAACCATTGTGACAATTCTATGAAATAGTAATTTGTGTTATTACACACAATCGTTTGTATAGGCAATCCCTGAGTTACAAACATCCAACTTACATAAAACTTGCATTACAAATGAAGACTATTGTAGTTAAGTCCTTGAGTTAGAAACATCCCACTGACATGACTCACACTTACAAATGGGGGGCTGTTACAGGTAAAAGGTAAATAAATGTACCTGTTCCAACGTACATACACATTCAACTTAAGAACAAACCTATAGAATCAATCTTGTTCATAACCCCAAGACTCTCTGTATATATATGTATCAGTGTGCATTTACAGATAAGCAACCCAAGGCTGAGAGAGCCAAGTGACTCACCCACAGTCATACAGAAGTCATGTCTCCAATTACGAGTACATTATATAAAATTGTCTAAAGCCCATATTACTCATGTTTGCTAAAAGTATTTTAATTTGATAAGTCTATTTTGTAAATTTTAAGTTATTTATACACTTGAGTTTTAAAGTTCTAAATGATCTCTTAATAGTAAGACTCTTATAAATGCCCTAGAAAATCTAAAGAATAATCAAAAATACATGTTTAGCTACTTAAACTAGCTATTCATATTATTCGAGATATACTAGAGAAACAAAGCTCATCAATTACATATCACAAAAAGTGACCTGGTGAAAATTCCAGAGTCTTTAGGGTGACAAGTACATGATCTTATTAGTCAGCACTTGTGATCCTTCAGAGCAACCTTAGAGCTTATAGTAGAAATCACTTCATTATCATACTGGACCTCAGCACTGCCAGAATACAAACTCCATAAAACAAACCAAATAAAAAAAAAAAGGGACAAAATTATCCTGTTATATGACATTATTTAAAGTTTTACTCTTTTTTAATTTCTTTTTTTTTTTTTTTT
>NW_003852416.1:11459443-11466293 GCF_000181295.1 Otolemur garnettii
TGTTTGGCGGGCCCGGGCTGGGGATTCGAACCCGCCACCTTAGGTGTATGTGGCTGGCGCCTTAGCCGCTTGAGCCACAGGCTCCGAGCCTACATACACATTTTATTTAATACTCACCACTACCTTAATAAGGTAACTACCACCTCCATCTTGCAGATGAGGAAAATAAGACCTGGAAAGGCTTCGCAACTTGCCCAAAATCACTACAGTAGGTAGCAGGATGTGAATCCCATTGCTCTTGTAACCACTCCTTTCCATTTAACCTATACATTCAAGCATATTATATAAAACTTTCACTTTACATGAGATTTCATATTCTGCAAAGCTTTTAGTCCTCCCTGCCTCTAGGCTTACATGCACTTAACTCTTAAACCATCCCCTATGCTGTTGAAAATCCACATAAAACTTTTGACTCCCCAGAAATTTTACAAATAACCTACTGTTGACCAGAAGCCTTGCCAATGACAGTCAGTTAACACACATATTTTGTGTATTTTATACTCTACTCTCACAATAAAGCAAACTACAGAAAATATTAAGAAAATCTTAAGTACATTAATAGTACTTACTGTACTAGTTATCGATACCAAAAGTTTAGTCATTTAGTTACAGGATGAATCACGTGACTGCCATGGCAGGCAACTGCCGCTGCAGACCCCCACCGATGGTGTACAACAAGCAATTCAACTGTTTCTTGTAATATCGTGACTTTTCTCTGCTTCTTTCCAGCATCACTAGTGGCACTCTGAACTGGTCCCACAGTGTTATTCACGGTTTATGGTATTGCACTAAACACAATGTAAAATACTCACAGCAATAAGAAATCATTTTTCCTGCAATATGAAATTTATTGGAAAGATGCCCTGCTCCTCACATGGAGATGACCAACATCATACAGATGATGATTTTTTTTTTTTTTGAGACAGAGTCTCACTATGTTCCCCTTGGTAGAGTGCCGTGGCGTCACAGCTCACAGCAACCTCAAATCCCTGGGCTCAAGTGATTCTCCTGTCTCAGCCTCTCAAGTAGGGGGGCCTACAGGCGCCCACCACAATACCCAGCTATTTTTTGTTGCAGTTGTCACTGTTGGTTTGCTGGCCTGGGCCGGGTTTGAACCAGACACCCTTGGTGTATGTGGCCGGCACTGTAACCACTGCGCTATGGGTGCCAAGCCCATTGTATTGCTTTGTAAGTGGATATTCAGAACGCTTGAGCTCACCACAAATAGCAACAGGAGGTAGCCATGAAAGTATTAACCATAGTACATACAGCATGTACATATGAGTTGAATATTTTGCATTGTGTTTGGTCCAATACCATAAACCCCGAATAACACCACGGGACCGATACGAAGTGCCATTAGTGAAACTGGAAAGCAGCAGAGAAAGTCACGCTATTACATGAAACAGTTGAATACAGTATGTGCTATGTGTACTATAGTATGTACTATACGTACTACAGTAATTTTATACAGTTATGACTTACTACTGTAGCTTACATTTGCTTACATTTCTCTTGACTGTGAATGGTGCCATGTACGGCCTGCAAGTGTCTGTGTAAGTTTTGATAAATTTTAACTTTTAATAATAGATTTGTGTATATTTTATGATAGTAAATGATAAAACAGACTAGTATATCTCGATACATTTTATGCATTCATGATATAACTTAAAAAAAATATTTCTAAGCTATGTAGTTCATCTGTTTTTACAAATTATCACAAATCTCCAAAAGTTGCTCGAATATATTTACTGGAAAAAAACCTGCATAATAAGTGAATCTGTGCAGTTCAAACCCATTGCTGTTCTAAGTCAACTGTAAATAGACAAAATTTATAGAAATCCTTCACAGAATGAATAGCTCAAAAATGATGAATAGCAACAGAGGACGCTAAACATTCTATTCTTTCACCATCAGAATTTTATTTCAAACTATGTGTACTGGAAAAAGCATTCAAAGGGAAGTAATCATCTAGTCCCCTGCACCTTGAATAGTCAAAGTCCTTCCTCAGGCTTGGGCTGTAAATACTCTTAAGACCATACTCAAGGCTCGGCGCCTATAGCTCAACCGGCTAAGGCGCCAGCCACGTACACCTAAGGTGGCGGGTTCGAGTCCCCAGCCCGGACCCGCCAAACAATGACGGCTGCAACCAAAAAATGGCCAGGCGTTGTGGCGGGCGCCTATAGTCCCAGCTACTTGGGAGGGGGAGGCAGGAGACTCACTTGAGCCCGGGAGTTGGAGGTTGCTGTGAGCTGTAATGCCATGGCACTCTACCCAGGGGGACAGCTTGAGGCTCTGTCTCAAAAAAAAAAAAAAAAAGACCATACTCAAAATCCAATCTTTGCCAAATGCACATAGCATTCTATTTTGAGTTTTGATTATGGATAGTTACTACATAAACATACAAATTTTTACTACAAGTACTATAAGTACAACACTGTTACAAAGAGCATTTGATAAGATCATAAAATTACCTGATTCCAAAGTGTAAAACACAGTTCCATTTTTAATAAAAACATTATTATTGAATTTCGTGGGAAAAATGTGAAGCTTCTCTGCTACCAACTCCCAGGACACATTTTACTTCTATTCCTACAAAATTTTATTTTGAAAGAATATATTTGTTCTCCAACCCCCTGAATCACCATCCTTGAAATAAAAATTTCATTGGCTATTTATGAAACCTAGGGATATTCTATGAATACTTTTAATGTTTTGAACGTCATGGTACAGCAGGCAACACCTATTTAGAACACAGCACTACATGAAATGTTTGACTGATTTTGGACAGAAATTTCTAGGTTCCTAGTTGATTCAATTTCTCAAAAATCGTAATAAGAGATCAACTATAAAGTTCTAGAAACACAAAGATAAAAATGTATCATTCTTACTGCCAAGGAGTCAATGCTCTAATAGGCCAGAAGACACAATAAGCTTTCCTTAAAATGTATAATCAACTATAAAGTCTCATTTTATAACCAGAATTTTCCTGTGTCTAGTATTCTACAAATTTTATCATAAAATTCATAGAGTACCATAACAATTTCTCGTTCCTCTCAAAAAATAATCCTTCCTTTGAGTGACCACAGCCCTTCATCTGTACTTCATGACTACTTTGCACTTTCTGATGTAGTTATTTAAGTGTATAACACATCTTCTGCATCACCTTGATATTCCAAGCCTGGGAGCCCCAGCAAGAATTAAAATATATATCAAATAGAACTTAGAGTCCTCATGTAATAATTTGAAAATAGCCTCCTAGTAGAGAGTGGGATGTCTGGCTTCCAGCTAGGTACTTTGGTAACTGTCAGCAACCAAAGAGCGAATTAAATATGGGTGATATTGAGAAAGGCAAGATTTTTGTTCAGAAGCGTGCCCAGTGCCATACCGTGGAAAAAGGAGGCAAGCACAAGACTGGGCCAAATCTCCATGGTCTCTTTGGGAGGAAGACAGGTCAGGCTGCTGGTGTCTCTCACATAGACACCAATAAGATAAAAGGCATCACCTGGGGAGAGAACACATTGATGGAGTATTTGGAGAATCCCAAGAAGAAATTCCTGGAACAAAAATGATCTTTGTTGGCATTAAGAGGAAGGGAGAAAGGGCAGACTTGATAGCTTATCTCAAAAAAGCTACAAATGAGTAATAATTGGCCACTGCCTTATTTATTACAAAAGAGAAATATCTTATGGCTTTTTTTTATGTGTACAATAATTTGATTGGTTTGATTTACCAGATTTCAGATCATGAACGAGTGACAGAATATTTATGTTGGACAGTCCTGATTTAACTAAGACTGGCTTGTGGTTAAATGAATATGATCAGTTTTTTGGATTTTGATAGTGATTCTAGTTCAGTTAATGCTATCATTGTTTTCCATTTCTAAAGATATGTTCAGATTTAATTAGTGATGTTTACCTTTTCACAAAGGTAGTCAATTGCCATCCCAAAGCCTGTTGAAGACTGGTTTTATATTAAGATTTATATAAGTGATTATGTGAGTATATTTAAATACTGGGGAAATCCCCTCAATGTCTCAGAACCAAGGAAGACTCACTGATGTTTTAATTGGTGTTCATTAGCCTGTTAAAGGTGAGGGCTAGAGAGAAGGTAGCACTGTTTACTTTGTACTTTTGATTTTTATTATGCCAGTCTAATTTCCCTGAATCTACTAAAACACTGCCTTTTATTTATTGAAAGGCATTTTAGTGTGGTTTATATGTAATGTCAAATAAAGAGTATTTAGCATTTCTCTTATTTTATAAACAATCTATAAGGTCATGCTTTTAAAAGTCAATATGTCAAGAAATAACAAATTAAACTTTTGAATTATTTACTACCTAAGTCAGGCTAAGTTATAATTCGGGATTGTCTTTCAACAACTCTTCAGAAACACATAAAACTGTATAACAACTGTATGCGTGTGACTGGTAATGGTGCTTTTGTCAACTCATTATGTGGATTAAAATAGAAAAGATACACAAATTTTAAAATTATGTGATCATAACATAATTAAAAACAAAAATCACACACATACACACACACACACAAAGAAAGAAAATAGCATCCTACTTTCAAGGGACTAATGTAACTTTTAACTTTTCCCAATCTGTGGGAAAATGTGGCTCCAACAGGGATTCCCCCACCTCAAAGAAAAACATGTTCATTTTACCATGACATTCTTATCAAGCTATTCATTCTTGGTTGAAAAATAAAGAAGCAGGATGGGTAAGTTAACCATTGAAATGGTATAACGGCAAATGGGTGAGTGAAATATCTGCAACTATATAAATGCAACTTTCACAGTAAAGATAGTCATTTTTAAAAATCTGCTACACTTAAAAAATAATTAGGGGGAATCAATTTCTTTACATGATAAATTATAGTTTTCTCTAAGGAACATTAATTCAGATATAGCTCAAAAGAAATGCTCTTTCAAAAAATATACCTGTACACATTTTAAAAGTTTCTATTACATTATTTTAAAATGTCAAAAAAGTTTGATGGAAATATTAATCCTACTGATTTTTAATTTTTTTTTTTTTAAAGAGACAGAGTCTCACTTTATCTCCCTTGGTAGAGTGCAGTGGAGTCACAGCTCACAGCAACCTCTAACTCCTAGGCTTAGGCAGTTCTCTTGCCTTAGCCTCCAGAGTAGCTGGGACTACAGGTGCCCGCCACAATGCCCAGCTATTTTTTGCAGGTTTGGCTGGGGCTGGGTTTGAACCCACCGCCCTCAGTATATGGAGCTGGTGCCCTACCCACTGAGCCACAGGCTCCACCCAGATTTTTAATTCTTAAAAGTTTAAGGGGTAAAAAAAACTCATCTGAATTTAAAATCCAAGACAAGCTAAAATAAAGCTATAACTACTACAAGAGAAAAAAGAGAAGACTGGCAGGCAGAGAAATCTAATTGTAAAGACCAAGCAGGTCAATGGAAAATTTAACTGGCCCAACAATCACACACACCAAGGTTTCCAGCATGTAATTAGAATGCAAACAAAATAACTATGTCCTTCCCCTAGGCTATTCCACAGCCTGGAAATAAGTTTAAGTCAATATTCTTGATCATTGAAGCCAGGATTAATCATTACTGATCCAGTGCATGTAATTTTCTGAAAAGCTGAAATGCTAAGAGACCTATTAAAACCCTAAACTCGAAAAATACAGTTTTTCCTCAAAGTTTTAAAAACCAGTCTAGATCAAAATTAAGTTTTCTCTGGTATGATTTTTAATTTTTAGTTTTTTTTTTTTTTTGAGACAGAGCCTCAAGCTATCGTCCTGGGTAGAATGCCACAGTGTCACAGCTCACAGCAACCTCCAACTCCTGGGCTTAAGCGATTCTCTTGCCTCAGCCTCCTGAGTAGGTGGGACTAGAGGCCCCCGCCACAATATCCAGCTATTTTTTGGTTGTAGTTGTCATTGTTTGCAGGCCCTGGCCACATTCGAACCCGCTAGCTCTCGTGTATGTGGCTGGCGCCTTAGCCACTTGAGCTACAGGTGCCATCCTAGTTTTTAGTTTTAATTATTACTGGTACATAATTACTATATAACTTTACAGGAAACGTGATGCTTTCATACAGGGATACAATACAAATTAATCAAATCAAGGTAATCCGGGCACCTATCATCTCAATCATTTAACTTATCTTCATCTTAGGAACATTCCAATTCTCAGTTATTTTAAAATATACCCTTCCTCATTGTTGATTACAGTCATTTTGTTGTGCTATCAAATATTATTCATTTTATCTTAACTACTTAAGTATATTTTTGAACCATTAACTATCCCCACTTTTTAACTCCCTGCCCATTACGCTTTCTAGCTTCTGGTCAAAGTCATTCCACTCTCTGTCTCCATGAGAACAACTGTTTTTAATAAGCAGCTCCCTCATGAGTGAGAACATGTTGAGATTTCTCTTTCTGGGCTTGGCTTATTTCACTTAACATAATGTTCTCCAGTCCATCCATGTTGCTGCAAATGGCAGGATTTCTTTCTTTCTTGTGACTATTTAATATTCCATTGTGTTTATATGCCACAATTTCTTTACCCACCCATTTGTTAATTTGGTTGATTCCAAATCTTAGTCATTAAGAGTGCTAGAATAAACATGGGAATGTAGGTATCTCTTTGATATACTGAATTCCCATCCTTTGGATATATACTCAGTAGTGGGATTGCTGGGTCATATGGAAATTCTATTTTCAGAATTTTGGAAGGCTCTCCATACTGTTTTCCATAGTGGTACACTAATTTACATCCCCACCAACAGTGTATGAGGGTTCCCCATTTCTCCACATCCTAACCAGGATTATTATTGCCTGTCTTTTTTTTTTTTTTTTTTTTTTT
>NW_003852416.1:11466537-11477419 GCF_000181295.1 Otolemur garnettii
GCCGGTTGAGCTATAGGCGCCGAGCCTGCCTGTCTTTTTGATAAAAGCCACCCTAACTGGGGTGAGACGACATCTCATTGTAGTTTTGACTTTCAATTCTCTGATTACTAATGATGTCCAGCATTTATTTGTATACCCGTTGCCTATGTGTATGTCTTCTTTTGAGAAATGTCTATTCAAATCCTTTGCTCATCTTTTAATTGATTTTTTTTCTGTAGTGTTGTTGGAGCTCCTTCTATATTCTAGTTGTTAATCCCTTATCAGACGAATAGTGTGCAAACATTTTCTCCCTTTTCTTGGGTTCTCTCTGCACTTTGTTGACTGTTTCTTTTGCCGTGCAGAAGCTTTTTAGCTTGAGGCAATCCCATTTTCCAATTCTGTTTTGGTTGCCTAGGCTTTGGTGGTGGTGGGGGTATTACTCAAGACCTCCTGGCCTAAACCAACGTCCTGAAGCATTCCCCAAGGTTTTCTTTTAGTAGTTGCATAGTTTCAGGTCTTACATTTGATTTTCATATATGGCAACAGATAAGAATCTAGTTTCATTCTTCTGCATATACACCATTTATTAAAGAGACTGTCTGTTCCTCACTTGTATGTACCTTTTTCAAAGACAAGTTCAACAAATGTGTGTGTAATTTTAGACAAAGAAAAAGATTAAATTGCTTCACCATTAGTGGAACCTTTCTCATGAAATAACTAGATGAATAAACTGGAGTAGTACTTATTTGTAATTTTCAGGGGGATTAGTTTCGTTCCAAAGATTTAGTTCCAAAGTCTAAGAAGTTAAAAAAAGTTTAGTTCCAAAGTCTAAGAAGTTAAAAAAGAAAAAACTGATGAGAAAAAGGCACCATACAAAACTCAGTTGTCAATAAGATTGATATGCTAATTCCATGTTTTTCTAGGTAGCACCAAAATCCATATTATTACAGAATCATGGTTAAAACATCATTACCTTACTTGAAATTATTGTTTCTCTTTTGAAAGCATGAGGGATTTTTCTTGGGTTTTAGGGGGTTTTGTTTTTAAGAAACATGGTCTCACTGTCACCCAGACTGGACAACAGTGGCATAATCATAGCTCACTGCAACCTCCAACCTCCAGGACTCAAGCAACCCTCCTGCCTCAGCTGTCCAAGAAGCTGGGACTACAGATGCCCACCACTACATCCAGGTAGCTTTTCTGTTTTTTGTAGAGATGGTGTCTTGCTAACTATGAGGGGTTTTTAAAAAAAACTTACGGGATTATTTCTCAGCTCTGCTAACATGTACTCCCTAAACATCTCTAAATCACTAGGGCAAGACTGATTTTGACAACAAAAAAAATTTTTTTTTTTGTTTTGAGACAGAGTTTCACTATGTTGTCCCTTATCAGTAGAATACTTTGGTGTCACAGCTCACAGCAACCTCAAACTCTTGGGCTTAAGCAATTCTCTTGCCTCAGCTTCCCAAGTAGCTGGGACTATAGGCGCCCACCACAACGCCCGGCTATTTTGTTGTTGTTGCAGCTGTCATTGTTGTTTAGCTGGCTGGGCTCAAACCTGCCAGCCTTGATGCATGTGGCTGGCGCCAGCCATAACCACTGTGCTACAGGTGCCGAGCTTTTTGCGCTAGTAAAGCCTCCAATATGCCTAAGGCTCTGTCATTTTGTGGCTGCCTTATTAACATTGCCATTACCTCCCTGCCTCATCCCCAACAGCTAATAGTTATTTTAATATTTTAATATAATTGTGCTTTGAATTACTTTTTAAAATTCCTCCAGCCCCAATGTCATCACCTTATTTTTCTTATTCCTGAGACAGAGGAATTCTGTTACTCAGGCTAGAATGCCATGGGCCTTGGAAGCTCACAGTATCTTCAGACTCCTGGGCTCAATTGATCCTCCTGCCTCAGCCTCCTGAGTAGCTTAGACTAGGCACGTGCCAGAAACCTTGTGAATTCTTCTATTTTTAGTAGAGACAGAATCTCAATTTGCTCAGGTTGGTCTCAAACTTCTAACCTCAAGTGATCCTCCCACCTCGGCCTCCCAGAGAACCAGGATTACAGGCATGAGATACTAGGCCCAGTCTTTTTCTTAAAGTGGCTCTAAGTTTACCCACAGAAGAGGTGGCTATCTTCTAATTATGGTAAGTGCTAATGTAAGCAATAATAATGCCTTTAAGAAACAACACTATTTAAAAATTAAAACTACTGGCTCAGCGCCTGTAGCTCAAGCAGCTAAGGAGCCAGCCACAAACACTGGAGCTGGCAGGTTCGAATCCAGCCCAGGTCCATCAAACAACAATGACAACTATAACCAAAAATAGCCAGGTGTTGTGGCAGGCACCTATAGTCCCAGCTACTTGGGAAGCTGAGGAAAGAGAATCTCTTAAGCCTAAGAGTTTGAGGTTGCTGTGAGCAGTGACGCCACAGCACTCTACCCAGGGCGAAAGCTTGAGGCTCTGTCTAAAAAAAAAAAAAAAAAAATTTAACTACTATAAAATTCCTAGGCTCAGTGCCGGTAGCTCAGTGAGTGAGGCGCTGGTCACATACACCAAAGCTGGAAGGTTCAAGCCCGGCCCAGGCCTGCTAAACAATGACAACTGCAACCAAAAATTATCCAGGCATTGTGGCAGGCACCTGTAGTCCCAGCTACTTGGGAGGCTGAGGCAAGAGAATCGCTTACACAATCTTAACCCCAAGAGTTTGAGGTTGCTGTGAGCTGTGACACCACAGCATTCTACTGAGGGAGACATACTGAGACTCTGTATCCAAAAAAACCCAAAAAAACCTACTATAAAATTCCTTACCTATAATGATCTAATCACAAAGTATATTTTCAAAGAATGAGTTCTTATTTTGCAGCAAAGTCATAGTCTTGAAGAAGGGGATTTTTATCTAGATAAGTAATTTCTTAACTTAAGGCCATGGACCCCAAGAGATGTCACCAATCAACTTCAGAATATTTAATTTGAATTCTCTCAAATACAAAAAAACTATCAAGGCTGGGCGCCAGATGACTCATGCCTATAATCCTAGCACTCTGGGAGGAGAAGTCAGACAGACTGCCTGAGCTCAGGAGTTTGAGACCAGTCTGAGCAAGAGCGAGACCCCATCTCTAAAAACAGGCAGGCGCTGGTGTCCCCCAGTTACTCGGGAGGCTGAGGCAAGAGAATCTCGAGTCCAAAAGTCTGAGTAGCTCTCTACCAACAGTGACAAAGTGAGACTGTCTCAAAACAAAAAAAAAACTATCCACAAATTTTTCTGAGGAGAGTCCATAGCCTTCATCAGTTCTCAAAAGGGGGTTGTGAGCCAAAAAGAATTTAAAAAGTGATCTAGGGTGACTGGGAGTTTTAAGTATGGTTTCATTGGTACATACATGCCCATCAACTGAGAGATATTTATTGTAAGTAACTTGTTGCTTATCAAGGACTCAAATTTGTGAACTATTTGCTTTTTGAAATACATAATAGAGTGGATCCAAGGCTATCTTTATAATAACATAACTGTCATTTACTTGCATTTCTCTTCTTTCTTTTTTTTTTTTTTTTTTGAGACAGAGCCTCAAGATGTCGCCCTGGATAGAATACCATGGCATCACAGCTCATAGCAACCTCCAACTGCTGGGCTCAAGCGATTCCCTCGCCTCAGCCTCCCAAGTAGCTGGGATTACAGGCACCCACCACAACGTCCAGCTATTTTTTGGTTATAGTTTTCATTGTTGTTTGGAGGGCCTGGGCTGGATTCAAACCCACCAGCTCTGGTGCATGTGGCTGGTGCCTTAGTCGCTTGAGCTACAGGCGCTGAGCCTACTTGCATTGCTTGTATGACAGAGAGCCAGATAAATGGGCATTGCCCATAATTCTGGACACATCTGTAGAAATGTGCTATGGACACAAACACCCTATGTTACATAATCCAACAGAAAAAAATGTTTAAGAATTGATTTAAACCAACTCCCTCATTTTAAAGATGAGGAAACAGCTTCAGAGATGTTAAGGGATTTGTTCAAAGCCACACAGCAGTTTGGTGTATCATCAACAAAAATTCAAGCAGAGTTGAGATCGAAATGAATTCCTACACTGGCATTTTCTTAGTCTGCATCGTGGCTATAAAAAGGATGATTTTACACCTTGGTATTCGACAAAGTTCCGGCCTACTTTTCTCACTCTGCACGTTCACCCCGAACAACCTCATCTGCTTCCCCGGACTTCCACTCTCACTGCTCCTGTCATTAATGCACAGATCTCTATCTCTAGTCCTGTGAAACTGTCTGTGCCCCAGGTCTGTATGTCCAGTTGCCCACTTTAAATCTCCTACTGCTATCCAAGTATCTCAACCTTCACATGTTGAAAAACGCTAACAAGAGCAATCATCCATTTTCCTTTTCTATGCAAGAGACCTAGGAGTTTCTTTAACCTGACCCTCACCTCCCACACTGTGCCTTGTGATTTTCCTTTCAGATAGTTTTCTTTCTTTCTACCCCTGAGAATACTGATTTTTTTCAGGCACTCATTGTCTCTCCTAGGATATTATAGTAATCTCTTTATTTTCAAACTTACATCACTCAATTTACTCTCAATACTGTTGCCAGAGTAAGATTTTACTTATATTCTTTTATTCTTTTTTTTTTTTTTGGCCAGAGCTGGGTTTGAACCCACCACCTCCAGCATATGGGGCCAGTGCCCTACCCTTTTGAGCCACAGGTGCCGCCCCAACCACAGTAAGACTTTAAAAACACAAATCTGACCACATCATTTCCCTTCTTGTAAGTCCTCAATGGATCCCCATTTCCCAGAAAATAAAGTCCAAATTCCTTAACATACCAAGCCTGATAATTAAGTTTGTGAACTTGTCCTAGAAAAAGTGCTACATACCTCATTGCTGAGTATCACTATGGTTACCTTTGAAATACTCCCTCCGAGAAGCTATGTACTGGTGCCAGGCCTAGTCCACCCTTCAAAGCAATTTTAGAACTCTTTTTCCGGAATGACAGAGATGTCATCATAAGAGTTCTAACAACTAAGTTCATGAATTTGCCACCGTGCATTTATATTGGCAACACTATACAACAACTCAGTAAGGTTTCCTAAACTTGGTCTGTCGGTGTTTCACAGGTGCGGTATGTTCATTCGATGCGTGGAGGTGTGTTGCTGAGTGGTGTTCATTATTGTTGCATGCTTTGTGTGCCACTCAGATGGCCATCCCAGAAAGAGCTCCAAAAACCACACAGAAACTTTAAGATAATAAACCTTTGTCTTAAGCCAGTGGTTCTCAATCTTCCTCATGCCGTGGCCCTTTAATACAGTTCCTGTGGGTTGCGACCCACAGGTTGAGAACTGCTGTTAAGTTTTACAGAGTTTTTTTGTTGTTATTTGTTTTTGGTGTGTTGCTCTTTCACGAGTTTTATCCCGTTTCTCTATATCATCCTTCTGCTATGACATGCCTACCACCCCTGAACTTCATCACTGCAGGAAGATTGGCTGTTAGGGCCTCAATCCACCCTTTTCTTCTCTAGCACTTTCTCAGGTCCACTCCTCACCAAGAGAAGAAGTAGGAGAAGTTTGGGGTAAATTTCTGGGCAAGGCCTGCCCCTTTGCTGGGCAACAGTTATACCAATAACTAACATAATATGATGTGGGGTTTTGGGCAACAGTGCTTATGTATGCTTTCTTACTAGAAATAACTTCAGCCAACACAGTATGTAATGCCCTCACTTTGACATATATAATTAGCACTGATTTTAGAAGATAACATCCGAGCATTGTCAGATGGCTGGGATCCTCTGCCACAGCATTATGCCTCAGGGTCAGGGCCACAGTGCTCCTTCCTCATTAGTTCTCTACCCAAGATGCAGCCCTGGACACACAGCTGAAGAGTACTTAAGAACTGTTTCTCCCTTTCTTTTTCACCTCAATAATTCAATCTCTTCCCCAGTGTCTGGTGGCTTAAATTGGGGTAGCAGAACTTTTAAGACAGGAGGCACCTTACAGAGAAAGCAAGGAGGAGCTAGGGGAGTAGAGTGTAGCAAGCAGCAGAACTGCCTTGGAAGGGAGGAGAGTTAGGAAGGGTCAAAGCCTGAAGCAATAAGCAAGGTAAAGTAGAGGGTCTGGGGAGAGTGGGCTTCGGGGCCCTGACTTCTGAAAGTTTTTAGCACAGCAAAAGGCAGGAGCTGAAAGGAAGAGGTTCAAGATAGTCCAAATATCCAATCATCCCTGTAACTCTGCCCACCAGTAAAGGAAGCACATGACTTTATGGAATAAAGGCCCTACACCTCCTCAACCAAACTGTGTATCTGCCAATGGATAGCCAGAAATTCCCCAAAGCAGAATTTCTCAAACTTGAGTAATATACCAACTTTTAGAGGAAGAAACCCCCAAAACTAAAAAGCAGAATGACAATTGTGTTAGGATACTGGCTAAGGTGAGGCAGGGCCGGGAAAGGAAAAGTAAGGAAGCGAAATGACCACAGGCTCCTGGGGTACTTCAGAACCACACATTGCGGCTGTAATTACAGAGCAAGTCCGTTTCCTAAGCAAAATATAATGGCTAAGCCTGGGTCCAGCAGTAAATAAACCAGAAAGTATCCATGACAATAACTCTGTAAGAAACGATTCAGTTAGAGAACAGGGCAACAGCCCACAAATATATCAAAAAATGGAATCCCAACTCCCTAAATGTACATGAAGATTGTAATTCAGCATTTAAGTCTGCTCCACGTTAGCAAAAGATCATCACATGCGGGCTCTGGAGCTTTTATAACAGCCCTTTTTCTCGACTTGGCATCCATAGCTCAATGGTTACAGCGCCAGCCACATACAGCGAAGTTGGCGGGTTCCAGTCCAGCCCGAGCCAGCTAAACAACAATGACAAGTACAACAAAAAATAGCCGGGCATCGGGCAGGCGCCTGTAGTCCCAGCTTCTTGGGAGGCCAACGCAAGAGAATTGCTTAAGCCCAAGAGTTGGAGGTTGCTGTGAGGTGTGATGCCACAGCACTCTACCCAGGGCAACATAGTGAGATTCTGTATCAATTAAAAAAAAAAAAAAGTTCTTTTTCCATAGATCAAATGTAACTTTATGATTTTGTCACATAATAAGTAGAAGAACGTGTAACTTTAAAGCTGAAAACATTCTATAAAGAACATCTGAGTGAGTCAGTATGTAAATAACTATAAACATTATTTTTTAAATTTTCTAATATTTTACTGGTTTTATTAACTTTATAAAAATGATTCATGCTCCCTGCTAAAATTAAAAACTACTGAAACATTTCTGAAAGTTAAGTCACAAATCTAACAACTCAGAGATAATCACCATCAACTCTGTAGCAAACATCCTTCATATATACATAAAGGTGTCTATCTCATCAAATATATTCTTACATTCATTTACCCAATTTTACATCTATATCCTCTTATGCTATTCCATAACCAGCATATCTTACTTGTGACATCTAAGCAAATAAAAATCATCATTGTTAACAGCTGCATTTTATTCTAATGTTCTATATAGTTACCAAAATTTGACCAGTCACTTTCAGACACATTCAGGTTTCTTTCTAGTTTATTTCTTTACATATATAATTTTAATTCTTGTGCATATAGCTTTTCATATTTGTCCTCTGTAGGCAAATTCTTTGGAGTAGGATACTAAGTCAAAGAACATATACGTGTACTTCTGTGAACTTTCAGCAAGACTGCACCAAGACTATGCGCTTTTACAGAGCGGCTAGAGCAGAGAGGCTATTTTTTACCTTTTTTTTTTTTAGTCTCCAACTAAGAGTGTTTTACTCATTTTTATTTTTATTTATTTTCTTATTTTTTGCAGTTTTTTTGGCTGGGGCTGGGTTTGATCCCATCACCGCCGGCATAAGGGGCTGGTGCCCTACTCCTTTGAGCCACATGTGCTGCCCTATTTTTTACATTCTTTAAAAATAACAGGTAATAATGAGACTGTTTGTAAGCAAGCCACATAATACTCCAATATTTCATGATTAGGGAGAATTGTTAAACAAGTGTTTTATTTTAGTAAAACAATAGAAAATCATCTTTACCCTACTGTCCCAGGTTTGAACTCTAGTTATTAAAATCTTTTATGGATTCCTCCAAGGTCTTTCTCTTTTCTTACTTACTGGGCAGTTCCAAAAGATCCAATATCCAAGGCTGGGTATGGTGGCTCACACTTGTAATCCTAACACTCTGGGAAGCCAAGGCTGGTGGAGTGCTTGATTGAGCTCTGGACTTCAAAACCAACCTGAGGAACAGTGAGACTCTGCCTCTACTAAAAATAAAAAAACTGGGCAGTGCCTGTGGCTCAGTGGGTAGGGTGCCAGCCCCATATACCGAGGGTGGTGGGATCGAACCCAGCCCCGGCCAAACTGCAACAAAAAATAGCCAGGCGTTGTGGCAGTGCCTATAGTCCCAGCTACTCAGGAGGCTGAGGCAAGAGAATCCGCCTATGCCCAGGAGTTGGAGGTTGCTGTGAGCTGTGACACCACAGCACTCTACTGAGGGTGATAAAATGAGACTCTGTTTCTAAAATAAATAAATAAATAATAGAAAAACTAGCCAGGTATTGTGGTGGGAACCTGTGGTCCAGCTACTTGGGAAGCTAAGGCAAGGGGATCCCTTGAGCCCAAGAGTTTGAGGTTGTTGTGACCTATGATAATGCTACAGCACTCAACCCCAGGGTGACAGAGTGAGACTCTATCTCCAAAAAAAAAAAAAAAAAAAAAAAAAAAAAAAAAAAATCCAATATCCAGAGCAGAATTTGAAGGCCCTGGGGGTGTAAGGAGCCATTGGATGGATAAGCCTAGGTTCCCAGGCAAACCCCCTTAGACCCCCACCTAATCCACACTAAAGTAAAAAGCAACCCACTGCATTACATTACTGAATTCTCGAGATAATTATAAGTAGACAGCCTCCCCTCATGTAACAGGCTAATTCTGGGTGGTAGTTTATTCCTAACTCTTATTTACTCATTTGTTTCTGTGTTTTACAAATACTTTATGAGTTTATTTTACAGTCAGAAACAAACATTTTTTTTAAAAGTGCTGAATGAACACAGTATACATGGCAGCAGTCTTTTCTTGCAACTTACATAAATTTTAAACCACCAAAAACATCATGATTTTGAAACTAAATATTATATGCAGTTAATTTCTTAAGAAGCTGATTTGTGTGGCCAGTCATTAACCAACTGTACCACAAAATTTCTCTACATGCCAGCATCAAAGAGCAGCAGAAGTCTTGAGGTAAGACAGATGCAGTGGTCAAGCCATCTGTGATGGACTGGCTAGCCAGCCCCGGGCAAGCCCAGGAAATGGTTCATTTCCTATCCTGTAAAATGAGAAAGCTGAACTAGATGATACTAAAATCTATGAGCAATTCTTTCCAACTAGCATTTTCTTACTTTTCATGATGCATCTAGAGTGCCTGTAACTCTCCATCTCCCAGAAAACCCACCTACTCACAACTCAGAACTTAGAATCTATCTAATTACAGGAAGCTGAAAACACTAGTCTGGTTAACTATGTCCCAGGCAGGGACTCAGGTAACAAAAAAGAGGCTGTATTATTTGTGGCTAAAGCAACAGCTGCTTGAAGAGAAATGGTCTCTTTCTATTCCTCTAACTTCCAACTCCAGAAGGCTAGACATTAACACTACATTCTACTGCACCCTCCTCTATCCCCATGCCTTAAACATCCAGTAACACTGTAAAGATCACGTGCATGTCAGTACCTCAGAGAGTGAAAGCATCTATTTAAAAACTGAAATATGATGATCTTAAAAAGAAGACGCAGTTTTTAAACTATGAAAGGGGATGTTCACATGAGAAGTATCATGGGATACACTTGGGGCAAGTATAAAGAATTCCAGACCAGTAAAGATATTGTTCAGTTACAATGATGAAAACTGACTCACTGTATCTAAAAAAAAAAAAAAAAAAAGAAGAACCAATGTAGAAAAAGCTAATAAGGGGCAGCATCTGTGGCTCAGTGAGTAGGGTGCTGGCCCCATATACCAAGGGTGGCGGGATCAAACCCAGCCCCAGCCAAACTGCAACAAAGAAATAGCTGGGTATTGTGTCGGGCACCTGTAGGCCCAGCTACTCAAGTGGCTGAGACAAGAGAATCACCTAAGCCCAAGAGCTGGAGGTTGCTGTGAGCTGTGATGCCACAGCACTTTACCGAGGGTGACAAAGTGAGACTCGGTCTCTAAAAAAAAAAAAAAGAAAGAAAGAAAAAACTAATGAGAGCTTATGGGACAGTCCACAAGATGACAAGCTTTAATGGGAGAGGTAGCATGAAAGAAAGAAAGACAAAGGAAAATTTCATAGTCCAAAAAACAGGGAGTCTCAAAATTGATCTCAGACAAGCGGCATTACCTAGAAACTTGTTAGAATGCACATTATTGGGCTGGCCTTCAGACTTAACAGAATCAGAAAGTGTGTGATATGGCCCAGCAAGAGATGGTATGTTAACAAGCCTCTCAGGCGCTTCCAATGCATGCTACAGTCGGAGAACCACTAGCTTAAAAGGATTCATTCCATTACAGGTAGTAGAAAAGAGAGAGTGTCAAAAACTACACACAGCTGACATAATTCTCTGAGTGCAATCTCTGTTTAGTTAGCTCGTCTAGCTTGAGTTTAAAGCTTTTGATGCCACTTCTGTTGCTGGGCAGTTCCTTCCTGGTGCAGCAGGTTACTACTCTTCAGGTTTCCTCACCAAGTAACATTCCTTTAGGATAAAGACTACTCTAGTGGTAGAAGAGTGACAGTTACCTGTAATCCCTTTAAAACATGGGATGCGGCTCGGCGCCTATAGCTCAACCGGCTAAGGCGCCAGCCACGTACACCTAAGGTGGCGGGTTCGAATCCCCAGCCCGGACCCGCCAAAACAACAATGA
>NW_003852416.1:11477640-11491970 GCF_000181295.1 Otolemur garnettii
GAGAGAATACCAATGAAGATAGAGTAGCAAAGGGGCCCGAGATAATGAGATGATAAATGAGGAGAGAATTACCTTAGGGATCTTGTACCATCTAACATAACATTAAGGAAAAAATGTTTATTTCCTATTCAATATGAAGGAATCCCTCCCTCAAAATTCCATTTGGTGTTTGATGGCCTAGACATAAACACGACTTGGCACTGAACTTGTCTATTTTTAGTTATTCAGCAAATGGCAAGCCAAAGCTAACATACATCATTTTCCAAATACAACTGAAAATAAGATTCTGTCTCATGAGTTGGTTTGGTGGTTAATGGTAAGACAGATTTTTCTGGAATGTTACATTTATACATTATATGTCCCCAAACCTGAAACATGGCCGGTTAAGCTTTTCTGGTTTAATTTTCTTAACTTACACTTAGCTTGTCTATACTTAGTATTTTCTGTTACAAAATGACACAACTTTCCAATTTTACTACCTAAGGGATGATTCAGGATCCACATTTAGCTACAACATTTTTTAAAAAACATTCTCAGATGTCATTTTTAAGGAATTCATGAAAAGCAAGATATGTTTAAAATCCTTGATGAATATCTATAAATAGGCTTGGTATAGGTAAGTAATGTGCTTATCCTTAGAGCATCAATGTCTAGGTTGACAATCTGAAAATCTTTTTTTTAAAGACAGAGTATTACTTTGTCGCCCTTGGTAGAGTGCTGTGACATCACAGCTCACAGCAACCACAAACTCTTAGGTACAAGTGATTCTCTTGCCTCAGCTTCCTGAGTAGCTGGGACTACAGGCGCCCACCACAATGCCCAGCTATCTTTTTTTTTTTTTTTTTTAAGTGATGGGGTCTTGCTCTTGCTCAGGCTAATCTCAAACTCCTGAACTCATGCAATCCACCCACCTTAGCCTCCCAGAGTACTGGGATTACAGGCATGAGCCACCGCACCCAGCCTTCAAAACCTCATTTAATGTAACTAATTAATGGTAGTATCTTGGATTAATTCAGTTTTCATTTTGGTGTAACTGAAAACAATTATAGACTAGTTTAATGCTACCCAAACACTTTTAATCTATTTGTTAACTTCAAAATAATTACATTTTATTTTATTCTTGAAAAATGTAGAGTATGAAAAAAATGTATGCATATTTTAGGAAAGGAAAAAAACTGCATTAAATTTGTAATATGCAATATACACCAAAACCAAAAGATGACTACAAGTCATGTTGAGCACTCTTGAAATTGCATAAGTCAAATGTGACTTGAGTTATTACAAATTAATAGTTCTTTTCTTTCTTAAAATGTGTATTCATTTTTTGGTGTCCTCTGTATTTTATTTTTCTTTTTTTTTTTGGTCACCCTCAGTACAGTGCCCTGGCATCATAGCTCATAGCAGCCTCGAACTCTTGGGTTTAAGTGATCCTCTTGCTTCAGCCTCCTGAGTAGCTGGGACTATAGGCACCCACCATAATACCTGGCTATTTTTAGAGATGGGATCTTGCTCTGGTTCAGGCTGGTCTTAAACTCCTGAGCTCCAGCAATCCACCTGCCTTGGCCTCCTCTATATAATTTTAAATATATAATTATAAAATAGCTGGCTAGAAAAATGATCTGGTCTATCAAAAATAATTTTTTGAAACAAAATGAAAATAAAATTACATTTACAGAAAGCATAAAAATGTCCGCCCAAATATAAATTCATACTCCATTATAAGTTAACAGTTCTGTGCAAAACATCCTTATAAAAACTGATTTTAAAACACAAACATTCTATCCCCCAGGTTATTTGTAACTACCAAATTTAATGTTAATTGTGATTTTTCCAAAAAAGAGTAATAAGAATAAACTCTGAGATCTATGAACTCATTACTTAAAGGGAACTGTTTTCTCTAAGTGTTTTCTAAGAAACAAGAGTCCCACAGAATGGAACTAGAGGGGCTGATATTACTAGACAGACTTCTACATGGGAGAAGATACACTGAGTTTTAACAAAAAAAGAAAATCCAGTACTTAACAGAAGAACTTCTCAGTCTTTGCTATGCTAACGTGCATTATGAACCTTTGCAAGAAGGTACATAATATAGTCTCCAAACATATTTGGAACTATGTTTCCTAGGAAATCTCTTAGAACTAGTGATCTATAGAACATACTGTAGGAAATGCTACTCTGGACCATGAGATTTCTTCATGTAAAAATGACAATATACGGTAGGCACAGGGGCTCATGCCTGTAATCCTAGCACTCTGGGAGGCTGAGGCAGGTGGACTGAGCTCAGGAGTTCAAGACCAGCCTGAACTAAAGCAGGACCCCCCGTCTCTATTAAAAGTAGAAAAACTAAACAGGTGTTGTGGAATACCTACAATCTCAGCTACTGAGGAGGCTAAGGCAAGGGAATGGCTTTGAGCCCAAGAGTTTGAGGTTGCCATGAGATATGACGCCACAGCACTCTACCCAGTAGAGTGAGACACTGTCTCAAAAAAAAAAGACAACTTATTACACTTTTACAGGGTCACTCTGGAGGTTTAAAAGGATCCAAATTAGTTCTTTAGGTCTGGCTCTTACACACGATCCTTTTCATCTGTCCCAAGTGGTCTCTGGGGAGGCCAATCTACCTGCTTACCTTAAGTAGTCTAAGTGTACAGATTACACAGAATGCCGGCTGCTTGCAGTGTGTTATCAGGCTTAATCCATCTGCACCTCTGTAACTCTTGTTCACAGAGATTAATGGAGGAAGTAAGTTATGATTGTAGGCACTCAAAATAGAAATTAAACAGAGAATAGTATAAAGTGTGTGTTGTCCCTGCTGTTGATTATTTACAAAAAATGCATGAAGTATTTGCACTTCATACATAATGCTTGTGCTATATGTAGTTTAATATGGCACTTATGGCAGCACCTGTGGCTCAAAGGAGTAGGGCGCCAGCCCCATATACCAGAGGTGGCAGGTGCAACCCAGCCCCGGCCAAAAACTGCAAAAAAAAAAAAAAAAAAAAATATATATATATGGTACTTATAAGAATTTTTAGATTAAAAATTAACTGATTTTTTAAGTAATTATGCTTCATGCTTTTCCTGCTATAAAATCCTATTCCCCAGAAATGGGCCCATCTCATTAGTACAACCGAACTGCCAGCTGGATAGATCCCAAGTTAATTTCAAACTGGCACTTGGCAAAATATTCTTGTACCCGGCATTTTGCACGGAACACAAATCAAAGATGCATTCTGGGATTGCCCTGAGAACCAAACAACTGCATGGTAACATGAATGTACTCAATTTATCCCCTTATGTTAAATTTGCCAGATAAGCAGTTTAAATAATACTTTAAATGCTAGGCTTGAATTCTGCTTACATCTATTTTGTTATTAGTCTGTTGGCAACTAACACTGATCAGGAAAGACTGCCATCTGGTAGTTATAGCAACCCTCCACTAACTTTGTCAGAAGTTGAAGACCACATAAGCCTTGGAGAAGCACAAACTCAGTTTATTACTATAAATATATTGACTTTTAAAAATACCTACTTAAGGGTTTTTCACTCAGAAATACCATGTGTACACACATTATATAATTGAACTACAAAAGTCATTTTAAAGGGGTTAAAGGGATGAATAATTAAATAAATAATGAGGCCCACATTCTCATCACCCACAAGGCTGCCACTGTCTCTTTTATAAAGTCTAGGGATGACAGCCAAATTGGCCCTATTTAAGTTGGTCATTTAACTCTAACTTCTCTTACTCATAATGTGGGTGTTCACGACCACATATTTTTTTCTCTTGATGAAGTTACAGGTAGGCAATATTTGATGAAGAGCAAATAATTAACAGTATAAAAATAATAAAAACATGTATACATCATGAATATGCACAAAGTATTTTCAAACTTAGTCTTATTTAATCATGAAGGACAGCCAAGGAAGTAGAATGACAGTGATTATCTCAGATTCTATACTTTCCTGAGGTTACTCAGATAGGGTAATGGTAGAGCTGAGAAACCTGAATCCATACCACCTAGTTAGAAATTTTATTTACTAATTTATCAATTTCTTTCCTGACACAGTATTTTACAGTTTACATAAATATAATGTGCATGTACATATATAAAAATACTGTGCACATGACCTTGCCCAGGCCTCCCTATTTCCCACCACCCCAATCTAGTCCTCCTCTTCTCTGGGTTTTGTTCCTTTTCTCCCCTTATCTTTCCAAAGTCACCACCACTTGTTTAAGCCTGTATGAAAGCAGAAGTGGCAGGGTGAATGTAGTATGCAGCTTTTAAAAGCACTGGAGTTGTGATCACTTCTATTTTAGAGACTAGCATGCCAACACATGGGCTTTTCCCCCTTATTCTCATTTTTAATACAACAATGTAAGGACATGGCCATTAAGAGATGACCTACTACGATTACAAAATACTTACCCAGCTCAGTATGTTTTTTCTGTCCCATATTTCACTTCAACCTTTCTTCGTCCATAAAAAGTCCTTTCTTTATATGGCCAGTCTGGCATATAAATATGATGTTTCTGGAATTCAGACTCTTCTTGTATCTCTTCCTGAAGGCATATGATTTTCAAGGTGGGAAAGAGGCTCTTTCAGAAGCTTTAGATGATATATACCAGGGGTCCTCAAACTTTTTACACAGGGGGCCAGTTCACTGTCCCTCAGACCGTTAGAGGGCCGGACTGCAGCCCCTGGGACGAGTCAGCTGCTAAGCAGGACAGGCAGTGGTGGCAAAAACACCCAGCGGGCCAGATAAATGTCCTCAGAGGGCCACATGTGGCCTGCGGGCCATAGTTTGAGGATGCCTGATCTATACTATTCAACAGGCTGTGTTTAAGTTTACATTGCTCTTAAAAATTGCTAGGAAAGTAAGTTTTGTTCTTGCCACAAAAAATGATGAGTTAAAGGCTATTGTCAACTAGACTGATTTAGCCATTCCACAATGTATATGTTTCAAAACACGTTGTACATGATAAATATATACAATTCTTAATTTGTCAATTTAAAAAATTACTTAAAAGAAATTAAGTTTAGGCATCTTCACTAATATCTAGAGGTAAGAAGGAGGGTGGCCTAGAGCGAGGGGCCTGAAGTCATCCACCAAGACAAAGGAAAACAACTCAAGGATCCTCAGTATCAGTCGACACCATTTGGCAAGATCCCTTATATATAGGCAGTCCTTGGAGTTACGAATGAGATCGGTTCTGTAGGTTTGTTCTTAAGTTGAATTTGTATGTGAGTTGGAACAGGTACATCTACCTATTACCTGTAATAGCTCCATTCATAAGTGCAAGTTGTATGTGAGTCAGACACGTAACTCAGGGACTGCGTGTATAGGGTGTCCCAAAGGTTGCCCCAAGAGTCACCATACACAGGAAAAATGGGAAATTAAAGGTAAATGTACCTTTACAAAATCTTACAAAATATTTTCTATGTATTGGCCACCCCTTTGTAAAATACTGTAATGAATAACTTATAAATACAGGTACATTTAGCTACAATTTCCCATTTTCCTTATGTATGGCGACTTTAGGGTGACCTCTGGGACACCCTGACAGTACTCTGCTTTGTGCTAATGCACACACACAGGAAATGAAAAAACATAATGTGAAGATCATAATATTGTTGAAAAGATATTGGTTCTGAAACCTGGCGGATGAGTTGGAATCCTCATTCTACCACTTCACTAGCTGACCCTAGCTAAAGTCACAATGCATCTGAACCTGTTTCATCATCTTATAAATCTTTCAAAAGAGATGTGAGAGTTTAAGATTTTATGAAAAGTACCGGGCACATGGCAAGTGGCCAAAGAAATAGTAACCATAAATTAATTCATTTATCACTATCTTCAGGAAGCATTTGGTCAAGAGTTACCAACCTTCACAGGTAGTGAGTAGAACAACTTTTTAAAACTTCATCAATTGGGAGGGTGAGAGAAAGAGTTGCTTCAATAGGCAATAGCTCTTAGAACAGCACTGTAATACAAATTGGCCAGGCCAAGACAACAGAATAGCTGAAGATAAGGCATCTTAAGGGAACATCTCCCTGTACCTATACAAATTCCCAACAGTAAGAATACAACATAAACTTTTTTTTTTTTTTTTTTAATTTGGCCAGGGCCAGGTTTGAACCCACTATCCCCGGCATATGGGGCTGGCACCCTACTCCTTGAGCCACAGGTGCTGCCCTAAACTATTTTCTTTATAACATTGCTATCCAATGGAAATATAATGTAGGCCATAAACGCAAGCTATGTCAAGTAAAAAGAAACAAGTGAGGCTTGGCACCCATAGCACTGTAGTTATGGCACCAGCCACATACACTGAGGCTGGTGGGTTCAAACCTAGCCAGGATCAGTTAAACAACAATGACAACTGCAACAAAAAAATAGCTGGGCGTTGTGGCGGGTGCCTATAGTCCCAGCTACTTGGGAGGCTGAGGCAAGAGGATCGCTTAAGCTCAAGAGTTGCAGGTGGCTGTGAGCTGTGATGCCACAGCACTCTACCCAGGGCAACATAGTGAGGCTCTGTCTTGGAAAAAAAAAAGGAACAGGTGAAATTAAATATTTAATCTAATAAAAGATATAAAAATAGCATCTCAACAAGTAATCAATATAAAAAAATGAATCATTTGCCTTCTTTTTCTTGCATTAAGTCTTCAAAATTATTACTGTGTAGTTTACACTGACAGTACCTCTCAGTTAGGATTAGCCACATTACAGGTGATCAATAGCTCCACATTGCTAGTGGCTATAGTAATGGAAAGTGGAGCTCTACAATTCTGGCACCAAGCCTGGACCCAGTCCATCAACTCTACCCTAATACCTGTTTCACAGGTTAGTCTAGATCCATGCCACTTAAAATCATCTCATAAATCTTCTCCAGGTTGCAAGAGAATCTAGTTGCCTACATTACTTTAAAAATAAAACATCTATGTATCAAAAAGCTCACATAGCCAGCTATGACATATACAGAAGTATATAACTAGTAACAGCTGTTGGATGCTATAAGCAATTGGTAGAGAAATGCCAATCACAACAATCAACACTTTCTTGATTGCTCATTAGATATAATCTAATCAGGTCAGAACCTTCAACATTCCACAAACCTGAAAGAACTTTTGGAAAATAAAACTTTGTTAAGGGAGTCACTAAAAAATGTCCAAGTCTCAAATAATTTCTAAAAAGCTGATAACGCTAAGAATCTTTTATTTCTGAAGTATTATGCACTGGACAGTAATGGCAATAATGCCAATAGTTCATTAAAGTTCAACTAAACTGTAAACAACTTTAAATCAGGTAACAAAAGTCTGACATATGGTTTGCTTTTTTGCAATTCAAAAAGTACTTTCAAAGTATGTAATTTAAAGTGTAACCAGATGCTGTTGGCAAAAAAATGGATTTTCAAATATGACTGATTTCCAAGAACATTACCACAGATGAGGCCTACACACTGGTGAATGAAAACCTTTGAAAAATTCACATCTAATCTAATAATCTACTCAAAACCCTCCACGCTTTCCCACATTTTAGTATTTCAAATTTGCAAATAAATTTCTTGAAATGCATAGCACATCAGAAATATATGAACGACTGAAAATTCTCTTCTAAACAGATTCAGAACATGTCATACAGCTAATGTCATAGAAAGTCACCACTCTATCTACAAATACAAATTAATGTTCATGCCTGAAAAAGAACAATACCGCAATTGCATTATAACACGAAGCTTAGTCACCATGTGGCTGGTTTTCTTCCGTTTAGAAAAGTTTTTCTTAGTTCCAATCAATATGCAAGTTTGTAATCATTAGAATGATCTATCACTCTATAAACTAACCTTCCAAAGTAGGTGTAAACCATTTAAATTCTATATTGCAATAACCCCTGTGATAAAACTCTTAAAGAAATAAAAAATGATGAATTTGTATCATCTAGAAAAAGTATAATTGAAATGTCTTAAATATCTGCAACATGCTTAGAAACACATATATCAATTAATAAGTACACAAAATCAGCAAAATTCAGTACTTACTATTTGAACAATGTTGCATATGAATATTCCACATCATTACTTTCTGAACCTTTCAGATAATGGTGCCGAATCAAAACTCTCAGTTAACCCCAATGATTAGAATCTAGCTTGTTCCAGTCAAATACAGAATGTAGTAAATGTGCTGTTTAATATATTTCTACATTTATTTTGCCTCCTTCCTTTTCCTTTCTCACAAAAGAGATGGAGGTAAAGGATGTGAGCAGCAAACATTTATTCAATGTATCTTGAGCATCAACTATGTACCAGATATTATGATAGTACATGAAATAACTTCACATATCATCACATTTAATCTTCATAGGAACTTGAAAGGTATTTTTTATCCCAATGCTGCATATGAAGAAATTGAAAAGGCTCTGAAAAGGTAACTACCTAGCTGAAAGCCAAAAGGGTGTTTTTGTTTTGAGACAGAATCTCACTCGGTTGCCCCAGGCTAAAGTGCTGTGGGGTCATAGCTCACAGCAACCTCAAACTCCTGGGCTCAAGTGATCCTCCTGCCTCAGCCTCCCGAGTAGCTGGTACTACCAGCACCCACCACAACATCTGGCTAGTTTTTCTATTTTTTTTTTTTTTTTAGGAGAGATGGAGTCTCACTTTTGCTCAGACTCGTCTCAAACTCCTGAGCTTAAAGGATCCAGCCCCCTCAGCCTCCCTGAGTGCTAGGATTACAGGGGTGAGCCCCGGCCACCAGGCCACCAGCACAGTTTTAAATCACATCTGTCTAATGTCAAAACCTGTTCTGTACTATCCAACTTTTCCTTTTCTCTTCTTTTTCTACCACACTTTCCTCATTTAAGCATAACCAGCTAAACCTGCCCTCTGAAGTTTTCATTCAATAATAGTTGCATTTCTTTAGCAGGATTAGCCTTTGGTTATCGCATATAAAGACAAAAATGGTTAAACTAACAAGACCGAGATGGTTCAATGTGTTTCCCCCCCATAGCTGAAGGGCTTCATCATCTATTCAATTATAGATGATCATATAAAGATGGCAGAACTTTAGTCCCCCCAAATTAAGTAAGAATTCTCAACACAGATGGGATAAAAGAGAAAGATGTTCCAGGGTTATGTTATCCAATTTAATAGCCACTAGTAACAGGTAACCACCAAGCACTTAAATTGTGGCTCATATGACTTGAGATGTGCCAAGTGTAAGATATAAGCAGGATTTCAAAGAGTTGGCATTTTAAACGATATATTTCATTAACTTTTTAATTTCAACATGATTACATGTTGAAATAATACTTTAAATATATTGAGTTAAATGAAATGAAATATAGTAATCTAATTCCATACCTGTTTCTTTCTTTTTTTTGAGACAGAATTTTATTATTCACCCTTGGTAGAGTGCTGTGGCATCACAACTTGCAGCAACCTCAAACTCTTGGGCTTAAGCAGTTCTCCTGCCCTAGCCTCCCAAGTAGCTGGGACTTTAGGCACCAGCCACAATGCCTGGCTATTTTTTGGTTGCAGTTGTTATTGTTGTTTAGCAGGCCCGAGCCAGGCTCGAACCCGCCAGCTTTGGTGTATGTGGCCGGCGCCCTACTCACTGGACTATGGGCTCTGAGCCACCTGTTTCTTTTTTTTAAAGCTATGGCTATTGGAATGGATTTTGCTTTTTTAATGTGGCTACTACATTTAATGTGGCTATTACATTTGTGGCTCACATTTTTGGGGTGGGGAGAATATTATTATTCCAGGGGCCTTCCTATGAGACTTCAGATTATACTATGCAGAGAGTCTGTGCAAAGCTATCCTCCAACAGAATGCCCAACCTTTATTATTAAAACTTTTGAAAGAGGGCGGCGCCTGAGGCTCAAAGGAGTAGGGTGCCGGCCACAAACGCTAAAGGTGGCGGGCTCAAACCCAGCCCTGGCCAAAAAAAAAAAAAAAACTTTTAAAAGAAAACATTATAAGCCACCAAAAGACAAACTCTGTGGGGGAATCCATATAGTTATTCTCATCAGAAATGGAAAATAAATGTCAATTCCTATAGTAATAAGCCAAATCAATAGCTTTCTCCCTTCACTGCCCAATTTTAAAAGCCATCTTTCCTAGTTTGGGTTTCACACACTTTCATGAACATATTTATCTTCATTGCCTAACTGTGCAAACTATTGGTGTCTTCAGTCTGAATACTGATTCTAAGTACAACAGACTATCTAGAATGTATAAAAGTCAATGTGTACTGACTTTAAGACCTACCTAAAAGTTACTGCTTCTAATACATTTCTGAAATCCAATTGTATTCATAATCCTTTTATCCTCTCTCACTAAAGTGGAGGACCCAAAGAACTTGTATCTACTCCTATTAAAAGTGATATAAAAATAGGACAAAAAACATCTTTCATGCTCATAATATAAAAAGTAATTATATCTTATTTAGATCCTAACCATAATAATGCAATCTTTTCAGTTCCTCAGAAGAATGTTTTATAGAAGAAGGCTTTGTTTTGAAAAGGTTATCTTGAAAATCGCCTTCTAAAATTATTGTCATGAAATGAAATGCCATAGGAAACCATAAAAAGCAAAATTCTGATAGATTTCATTAAAAGTCCCCAGTATGATGCAATAGATAAAATGCATTCTTGATGGCTTAACATCTTAATAAATAAGCTTAATCACACAACTAGTTTAAGGCACTAACATTTCTAATGTCACATTTCTTCTTTCACATTGCCTTACGTAATGGCCTACTTAGTTGAAAATGACAGAAAATTAGGTCTTAAATTCTATAATCTATTTTATTTACATAAATAAGCTAAGACTCTTCATTTTCATTGGAGGAATAGAACTGTTTCTCATTTAAATATGTTATTTTCCAAAAGAAAAAAAAAGTCAAAGCAGCCAAATACATCCAGCTTGAATTTTCAATAAAGTGTTCTTAAACATGTCAGAACGTTTACCACATACATGGCTTGCTCTGGTGGTGAGCATACTAAAACTGGAACAATATCCAGAATACCAGCATGGCTCTTTGTTGAGAAAACAAGAAAGTCCATGATACAATCCAGAACTTTCACCAATTCAATAAAAGATTCTTTTTAAAAAGGGAAAACACAAAGTATCAACTATTTCTTGCAAAGATGCTGCAATTCTCTAAGAGACTGGGGTCTTTCATCCTGTTCAAAAGCTACTCTAGGGAAGGTCAAGTGGAATTTTGGTAAAACCACTCACCCCAGAATTGCACGAATGGGGTTAAGATGGCTGGGAACGTGACGAAGTACAAAAAGCACTGGACAGAGTCGGAATCCCAGTTGTGAGCCTAGATCTGCCACAAGGAACATGTGGCCTGGAAAGTGACACTTCACTCAACCAAACCAGGTCCTTCCTTCCTAAAATGAGGTGAGGTTTCCAAAAATTCTTCTTTTTTTTTTTCAGACAGAGTCTTACTTTGTCACCCTCAGTAGAGTACCGTGGTGTCATAGCTCACAGCAACCACAAACTCTTGGGCTCAAGTAATTCTCTTGCCTCAGCGTCCCAAGTAGCTGGGACTACAGGCACCTACCACAGCGCCCGGCTATTTTTAGAGATGAGGTCTCGCTCTGGCTCAGGCTGGCCCCAAACCTGTGAGCTCAGGCAATCTACCTGCCTCGGCCTCTCAGAGGGCTGGAATTACAGGAGTGAGCCGCCTTGCCCGGCCTGCCAAAATTCTATGAATTTAGATTTCTCCTCCCTCTTTACTCCTATTTGACTCTCCAAACTCTACAGAGAATTCCTACTTCCTCCTAAAATAAAAAGCCTATGAGTCATACAAAGGCATAATTTTAGCATCCAAAAAAACTTGCAGCCTAAGAAGCCCCTACTTCTATTACTAAGGAAACTTCCTTTTAATTGAGTCATGGAAGCTGAGGTTGGCTATTACCATCTTCTTTTTTTTTTTTTTGAGACAGAGCCTCAAGCTATCCCCCTGGGTAGAGTGCTGTGGCATCACGGCTCACAGCAACCTCCAACTCCTGGGCTCAAGCAAGTCTCCTATCTCAGCCTCCCAAGTAGCTGGGACCACAGGCACCCACCACAACGCCCAGCTATTTTTTGGTTGCAGCCATCATTGTTGTTTTGGTGGGCCTGGGCTAGATTCGAACCAACCACCTTAGGTGTATGTGGCTGGTGCCTGCCACAGGCGCCAAGCCGGCTATTACCACTTTGAAGATTCCCACGTCTCTCAGAGTTATCTAACTTCCTCTCCCATCCATTGCCATAGAATTCGCACAGCTTGGTGGGGAGGAGGCAGGGGTACAGTTCTTCACTTTGATACATGGGATAAAGTCTACAGGTTCTGTCCCCCTTTTCTCAACTCCAGGGTCTTGATATCAAATAATTTTGCTGCATAATACACATCTGTTCAGAGTTTCAAATAATAAACTTGACTAGGTATGGGAATAAGTGGTTTTTGTCACCCAAAACCTAAGTCTTAAAACAATTATTGTGATCATAGATTATAGAAGTATTATTTATATTTATAGTATGAGTGAAAGATGATTACAACTACCACCTCCCACTTTCCAGACCTCGGCCACAGGGGAAGGGAAGCTAGGAAAGCAAACTCTAATAAAAAGAGACAATGGATCCAGAAACAAAATTTAAAGGAAGAATGTAGGCTGGGAATTTCCCCAGGTTATTTTGAACCTAAAGCTCTGTGTGTGTGTGTAAGAGACAAGGTCTGGATATGAATCAGAACTCCCAGCCTCAAGTGATCCTCCTGCTGGGCTTCCCAAAGTGCTGGAATTATAGGCATGAGCCACCTAGTCCAATCTTAAAGCTTTCTTATTCAGGGCCAGGTGTGGTGGCTCACATCTATAATCCTAGCACTCTGGGAGGTGGACTGCCTGAGCTCATAGGCTCAAGACCAGCCTGAGCAAGAGCGAGATCCAGTCTCTTAAAAAAACAAAACAAACAAAAAAACTTTCTTTTTCAGCAATTCATTCACCAAGTGTAATGAGGAATCAAAGCCTTGATTCAGGAGTTTAAACAATGAAAATTATCTCTGAAATGATTACAAGAAGGAAGGAATCTGAGTGGTTTGGGGATGAGGTGACAAATTACTTTTTACTGCATACTCTTGTGTGCCTTAGGGATTTTGTTCCACATCCTTACCTTTCTAACTCAAAAATTAATGTCAAACACTTAAAAATGAAATTGATTTTATAAAAGTTTGATTCAAACAGTTAGGTTTAATTCTGAAACCAAGTTAATACAATTGTTCTTACTTTTAAAGAACAAAGTGAGCGTAGCCAGGCCTTGTGGCGAGCGCCTGTAGTCCCAGCTACTCGGGAGGCTGAGGCAAAATCATCACCTAAGCCCAGGAGTTGGAGGTTGCTGTGAGCTGTGACGCTGCCACAGCACTCTACCGAGGGCAATAAAGTGAGATTCTGTCTCTAAAAAAAAAAAAAAGAGTGCTTTTTACTCCTTTGGCTTTTAATTTTGTTTTATTTTATTAAGAGTTGCTTTTGAGGCTTGGCGCCTGTAGCTCAGGGAGTAGGGCACTGGCCACATACACCAAGGCTGGTGGGTTCAAGCCTGGCCTGGGTCTACTAAACAACAGTGACAGATGCAACCAAAATATAGCTGGGTGTGGTGGCAAGCACCTGTAGCACCAGCTACTCCAGAGGCAGAGGCAAGAGAATCGCTTAAACCAAAGAGTTTGAGGTTGCTGTGAGCTGCGACACCACGTCACCCGACCAAGGGTAATATACTGTCTCAAAAATAATTGCTTTTGAATAGGCCAGGCACTGTGACTCATACCTGTAATCCAAGCACTCTAGTGGGATGAGGAGGGTAGACTGCTTGAGGCCAGGAGTTCAGAGACCAGCCTGACAGACCCTGTCTCTAAAAACAAGCTGGGTGTGGTTGTGATGGATGCCTGTAGTAATCTCAGCTCCTCAGGAGGCTGAATCAGGAGAATCATTTGAACCTCAGGAGTTTGAGATTACTGACACAGCACTGTACCCAAGGCAATAGAGTGAGTCTCTGTCTCAAAAAAGAAAGGAATTCTTTCTGAATAAACAAATGAATATCTAAATATTTTTAATACTTAAATATTTTAAACACGAAAGCAGGGTTTACATTGAAATAAGTCAGAAGTTAGTTCTGTCGAATTCAGTGTGTTTTTCCACCCATTTACAAAATCATTATGTCCTAACGTAAAACTGTTTCATGTCTTATTACAAGGAGCTACAGGGTGGTGCCTGTGGCTCAAGGAATAGGGCACCAGCCCCATATGCCGGAGGTGGCGGGTTCAAACCCAGCTACAGCCAAAAACCAAAAA
>NW_003852416.1:11492242-11496277 GCF_000181295.1 Otolemur garnettii
AAAAAAAAAAAAAAAAACAACAGAAAACAAGGAGCTACAAACAAAAATGGCCAACCATGCCCGTAACTAAACTATTAGAAACAACAGAGGAGCCAAATCATCTATCAGTTTTTTTCATTATACAAATGTGTACAAAAGTCTTACTGGATTAATTCTCCACTAAATTTACATAGCAAAAATAATTCTGCATGTGCTTTTGACATTTCTAGTAATTCCTTATAGGTGCTTTCCTTATGTTTATTTTTTAATAATAAACCGCCAAATATTAAAGAGAAACTTCAAGATGACACAAAGTAACTTCCTATGACAGCATGCAATACTTGATATTTCAATCCCCAATGCCTTCAATGCTTTATTATTCCATTGTACAAAAGTTTAAAATGAAATGCAAAAACACAGCATTGGGAAGCAGTTTCATTTAGAAACAAAAAGACTATTCTCTAGCCAAAATGATGACTATTCAACCATTTCCAAATGCACAAATGAAAACAAATCCAACGACTGGACAATTGGGTAACAGTTAACAAGCAGTAAAATGAATTACAAAATAGTCAAGTTTCTAAAATCCTGACTATGTATGGGAAGGAAAATATGGCTTTAAGACTTGCTCAATCTTAACTATATATGAGAAAGAAAATATACATTTAAGACTTCCTGAATCTACCTCATTTCTAGTAGTACAAATGTTATCTTTCCTCTATCACAAATCAGCCTACTGGAAATGGAGTTAAATGCAACATTTAAATCTTTATCCCCAGTGACCAAATCTTCCTTCAACCTTTCCATTGTTCAGCAAGTTGTATGGATTTCTGCCTCCAAAATGTCCCGTTGCTTCCTGTCTTAGCCAGTTAAGGGTGCTACAATAGAATGCCAAAGAGTGGATGGTTTATAAACAACAGACATTTATTTCTCACAGTTCTGGAGGCTGGAAAGTCCAAAATAAAGATGCTGGCAGATTTGGCATCTGGTAAAGGGCAGCTTCCTTATTAGATGGTCATCTTGCCGTGTCTTCACAAAGCTGAGGAAGCTTTCTGGGGTCCCTTTTATAAGGGCACTAATCCTTTATAATCATCTCCCAAAAGCCCACCTCCAATCACCATGACACTGGGAATTACGTTTCAGCACATGAATGAGACAGGGGTGATAAACATTCAGTCTACAGCACTCTCTTTCTAATCTCAAAGCCATGACCTCTGTTCATCTGCTTATCTCTAAATGCCTAAACTGTCTCTTTGCCAACACACTCTCTTCATCATGACATTCTTCAGACCACCAAATCTCAGACACATTTGATTACACTTCTCATTAGCTAAAGCAGGTGCCAGAGAATAAAAATCCAAACTTCTTAACGTAGCACCCAAGGCTTGCATGAACTGGTGCACTCGACCTCACTTTCTCTCCCACCACATCCATCCCACACACCTACACCTAACAAGGCTTTGTATATTCTAGTATCTTGACATGTCCTTCCTTCATCCTTCTTCCCAACAGGTGAAATCCTACCAATCCTCTAAAGCTCAAATCAAATGCCACCCTCCTCCCTGAATTGCTTCTCCCCGATGGGATATTTCCCTTCTCTATGCCCACCTGTGCTTCCTTGAAATTGTTGCTATAGAGTTACGTTTTGATGTTGGAGTCAGTTCCATAGATACCTCTCTTCCCCACTATGGTTCTTACTTGGTTTACATATGCTTCCCTTAGAATACTGAAAACATGGCGGTGCTCATAGTTCAGTACGTAGGGCGCCAGCCACATACAACTAGGCTAGCAGATTCAAATCTGGCACGGGCCAGCTAAAACAACAAAGACAACTGCAACAAAAAAATAGCCAGGCATTGTGGCAGGTGCCTGTGGTCCCAGCTACTTGGGAGGCTGAGGCAAGAGAATCACTTAAGCCCAAGAGTTTGAAGTTGCTGTGAGCTGTGATGTTACAGCACTCTACTGAGGGCAACATAGTGAGACTCTGTCTAAAAAAAAAAAAAGAATACTGAAAACAGCAAGCCATGCATACAGCAGCCATTTGACTATGAATCTGTGTTTTCTAGAAGTTTTCATTCTGACAAAGAAAAAAATACATATATATTCAAAATAAAATTAGGAGATACATTTTATCTCAAAAAACAAAATAACATTAGGCTAAATGGCACATGAAAGGCAAAAATAATAATAATCATCATTTCATGTACATCCTACACAAGCAAATCTTTGATTTGGTAACATTTTTGTGAGGGTAAATATCAACTTGGATTGGCTAACAACAGGAACTGAGTCCCCTAACTTTTAAAATTATAGGTACATAGAAGGAAAAAGACCATCTTATCGACTTCAGGCCTAATAAACTTATTTATAAGCTAGTTCCTGCTCTCTGAAACCCATAGAATGATAACATAGAGGCTTCTTTTGCCTATCTAGATCATTACCATGAAATCAAGTATTAGAAAAATGAGACCCACCCATGACTTACCAAGGATAGTACATCATGAACTACCTCCTGATTTCTATCTGGTTTAGCTAAGTATCTTAACTTCGTCTCCTTAATTAAGCCAGAGTAAACCAGGTTGGGTGTGGCAACTCTTGCTTAATCCAGCTTTCCACAGGGAAAGCAGATGTTATAGAAATAAGGTCCAAGGCCAGCCAAGATGGCTCATGCCTGAAACTCGAGAACTTTCAGAGATCGAGACACGAGGATAGCTTGAGGCCAAGAGTTTGAGACCAGCCTGAGCAACATAGTGACACACCATCTCTACAAAAAGTTGAAAAATCAGCTGAGCATAGTATTGCATGCTGGCAGTTAAGACAACAGCTTGAGTCTCTGTCTCAAAAAAAAGGATCACTTGAGTCCTGAAGTTTGAGGCTGCAGTGAGCTATGATGATGTCACTGTTCTCTAGCCTGGGTAAGTGAGTGATACCTTGTCTCAAAAATAAATAAGATAAGGTCCATAATAAGTTATTTTAATTGTTTTTGTGCACATCTTAACATTCATACATTTTTTCCTGATTATCTTAAAAATTAAAATATACTTCAACTACCACAAAATTTATACTTTTTACATGTTAACTCTTTGAGGAAACTGCCAAATTATTTATAGTCACATACTTTTTTTTTTTTTGAGACAAAGCCTCAAGCTGTTGCCCTGCTCATAGCAACCTCCAACTCCTGGGCTCCAGAGATTCTCCTGCCTCCACCTACCAAGTAGCTGGGTCTACAGGCGCCCACCATAACACCTGGCTATTTTTTGGTTGCAGCCATCATTGTTGTTTGGCAGGCTCGGGCTGGATTCGAATCAGGTATACGTGGTGAGCTCTGGTGTATGCGGCTGGCACCTTAGGTGCTTGTGCCACAGGCGCAGAGCCAGACATATACAATTTTAAAGGGCAGTGACAACACTAGTTTTAATTTCACATTTTGATTTAAAGCCTAGAGGAAAAAGTTTCCTTGAAACCAAGTATCCTTTAGAAATTAAAATAAATTCAAGGTTTTACAAAGATAAATTATACCCTTTCAAAGCACAAAGATGCACAGATGTACCTCAAACCCTTCCTAGAGCAAAGTTTATTCTAGTCAAAGGGTTAAATGTATATCCATTAAAAAATGAGGGCGGAAAATAATGGTAACTCTAAAGTTTATACAGTCAGCCTATAACCATACACTAACTTCCACCCACAGCAACTTCCAAAGACGTGGCAAATGGCTATTTCCAATGTAATGTATTTCAAGCTAAACTCCCATTTCCCAAGTTGCTCCTCCTATAGACTTTTGCCTACGCCCCAACCTTAGTGTCAAGCTTGATTGTGCGCTCTCACATAAATCTCACATCCCAGTTAGAAAATCCTGTTGGCTCTGTACTCAAAAGATATCAGGGCTCGGCGCCTGTGGCTCAAGCAGCTAAGGCGCCAGCCACATACACCTAAGGTGGCGGGTTTGAATCCCCAGCCCGGGCCGCCAAACAACAATGACGGCTGCAACCAAAAAATGGCCAGGCGTTGTGGCGGGCGCCTGTAGTCCCAGCTACTTGGGAGGCAGAGGCAGGAGAC
>NW_003852416.1:11498962-11500317 GCF_000181295.1 Otolemur garnettii
GTTTGGCGGGTCCGGGCTGGGGATTCGAACCCGCCACCTTAGGTGTATGTGGCTGGCGCCTTAGCCGGTTGAACTATAGGCACCGAGCCAAGGACACCTTTTAAAAGGTCAAAAACAAAATTAAGACCATCACTCGTAGAAGTAGCCAGGTATTACATATCTCTTGATTAAAAGAACACATGAATTCAATAATGTTTTACTACATACATGTGAAGAACGGTACTTACTGGGTGTAACAGAGCATATACTGAATGCTGTTGAGGGTCCCCCAGGACCTCAGACTGGCACATGGTTTCATTTTATTGTGCTGTGGACATGGAATATTACTGTCATGTTGAAAAGTACTACCACCTAAAAATATTTAGGAGTAAGCAAAATATAGAAAGACAACAACCCCTTCCCCCCACAAAAACCCAGCAAACCCTTCACTAATTCCTTCCATGAGATAGTATATTTTAAGTATTTACTCCAATGAGAAATAATATGCTTCATGTTTTGATAATAAACTTTTCTTATGGTTTTAAATCATAATTAGCAAAAGGAACAAAGAAATTAACATTACAGACAATATCAAATAGAAAACATTTGAAAGTCCATCTCAAATTGTATACAAAAACACCATACTGTACCCTATGATTGCATTAATGTACACAGCTATCATTTAATAAAAAAGTCCATCTCATGTCCACTCCTAGTTCTAATGACACCTCAATCCTATTAACCCATTTTATCCGTCTCTTAAAGAAAAAATTCAAATGGTATTTTCCAGCCAGAGCAGAAATATTCTGATCTTGTTTCAAATCTTCTGTGCAGTCACTAACAAAAGTAAGTTTAAATTAATCAGTAGTATAGAATAGTCTTTAAGGGTATTGGCCCTGAGCTCAAATCTTGGCTCTCTCATTTACTGACTATATGATCTTGGGCAAATTATTTCATTAAACTTTGAATAATTTATGTAAATGCTTAACATGATCCTTGGTAGGTTTTAAGGGTTGAGAAAAATGGTTATTAAGTAATTACATAATAGATATGTTATTATACCAACCACCAATGTAAGGTTTTCTTATAATAATAAAAGTGTTAAAGCTTCCTTTCCATCCACTTTTTTTTGGAGACAGAGCCTCAGGCTGTTGCTCTGGGTAGAGTGCTGTTGCATCAACAGCTCACAGCAACCTCCAACTGCTCGGCTTAAGCAATTCTCTTGCCTCAGCCTCCCAAGTAGCTGGGACTACAGGCGCCCACCACAACACCTGGCTATGTTTTGGTTGTAGCTGTCATTGTTGTGTGGCAGGCCCAGGCTGGATGCCAACCCACCAGCTCTGGTGTATGTGGCTGGCGCCTTTGCTGCTTGAGCT